>NC_087183.1:852500-922500 GCF_035594125.1 Scylla paramamosain
CCAGGGGCTCAGGAGCACCGAAGTGTACACTGAAGTCGTACAGACCCATGTGAAGCCATGGATTGAGGAAGTAGCTGCTGGTAGACCCTACGTGTGGCAACAGGGCTCGGCACCATGTCACACCTCTCGAAAATCTCAGAAATGGCTCTCTGACAATTTCTTTGACTTCGTTGCCCCCTGATGTGTGGCCCCCTAACTCACCTGACCTCAACCCTATGGACTATTTTGTATGGGGCGCAGTTGAACGAGGTACTAACCGCACCCCATGCAAGAGTAAGGATGATCTGATCAGTCGAATCAAGGTCGTCTTCGCCAGTCTCTGAAAGGAGGTCGTGAAGAAGGCCTGTGCCAGGTTTCCAGGGCGTGTTGAGGACGTCATTGATGCCAAGGGCGAATTCATCGAGTAACGGGACACCAGAAGTGTGCTGATACAGAGCCTGTTTTCTTTTTTGCAATAATTGCATTTGCAACAAAATTGTGACTTTTTTGTGGCCCTAAAAAAATGAAAAAAATACTGTACGCACCATATATATATATATATATATATATATATATATATATATATATATATATATATATATATATATATATATATATATATATATATATATATATATATATATATATATATATATATATATATATATATATATATATATATATATATATATATATATATAAAGATAAACTATACAGTTAAATGTTAACATAATGTATGGAGGTCTTTTCTTTCTTATAAACAAAGAAGAGAGAGAGAGAGAGAGAGAGAGAGAGAGAGAGAGAGAGAGAGAGAGAGAGAGAGAGAGAGAGAGAGAGAGAGATAGGTCCGCTCGTCCCTTGAGTACTCCAGCCTTGCATGGGGCGGCGCTGCGAATAAGCCTCTTCGACAAGGTCCACAGCCGTGCGGTGAGGCTGATCAAGGACAGCAGCGCCCAGCAGGAACCACGACTCGGCAGCTTCCAGCACCGTCGTGGCGTAGAAGCCTCACTGTGATGTTTAAGGTGCATCAGCAACGAGTGCCTCACCTACAAGCACTCTGGCAGGCCTCCCGGCGGGCCCAGGTGGCCACCAGGGCCGTCTCCCAAGTCCCCACAGAGCCACGTCTGGCCGGCATAACTGTCCAGCAGTTCAAGGAGCTCGTGAACGCCTGGCTGCCGACATAAGAAAAGGAGCATGCCAACAGAGTTAGGCTTTTAGATAGGAAACACTAGATATGTTGCCTTTAGCCTGTAAAAGTGTTGTGGATTGCATATAAATGTGCATAACAGCAGACTCTGTCAAACTAAACTGTATCAAGTATAAATAAAAGAGAGAGAGAGAGAGAGAGAGAGAGAGAGAGAGAGAGAGAGAGAGAGAGAGAGAGAGAGAGAGAGAGAGAGAGAGAGAGAGAGAGAGAGAGTAATGAAACAAACATTATCAAACATTATAGCCAAAAAAGGAGCAAACGTTTTATAATGTGCATAATGAAATGTTCATTAAGATATAAGGATAATGATGATTGTCAGTTATAATGTAATGCCTTAATGTGTCTCTCTTCTCATACACTGCAAGTGTCAAAGTATCTGTGACTTATATTTGTCTCCTGTATATCATTTATTCACTTATTTAAAAACTTATTTACGTTTTAACTTATTTTCATTTTCTCTAATATAATTACATACATATATATTAATCCTTAAGTGGAAAGAATGTTATCATTTTTATATTATTCGCTGGCCAGTCTCCTCATCGCCGAACATGGAGAAAAATCAACAAGAGATACGTAGATGTTGGTGATTGTTTTCCTTCTGTTAAATGATCGACATGAAACACTAAGCATACAAACAAGAACAAAGCGTCACACACCAATAACTGAAAATGACTAATGAAATGACATTATAACATATTTTTTTTACCTGTGTGTGTGTGTGTGTGTGTGTGTGTGTGTGTGTGTGTGTGTGTGTTGGTGAATAACTGACCGAATATACACGTATAATTAGATCAGCTAAGCACATTTCTTCAGCTAGTTATTACGTCATGTTTTCTTTAGTACCATGTCCTCATTCCATGTTACAATAACAACAATAACAACAACAACAACAACAACAACAACAACAAACAACATTAACAACAACAACAACAACAACAACAACAACAACAACAATAATAATGACAACAAAAACAATAACAAAACAAACAGCAAATGCAGCTGAAGCTTCAGCAACAACAACAACAACAACAACAACAACAACAACAACAACAACAACGACAACAACAACAATATTAACAAAAACAAAACACATCAAGTGCAGCAGGAGCAACAACAAGACACACACAGACAGACAGACAATTAGACAGGGTGGAACGAAAATCATTTCGTCTTATCAACTCTTCTCCTGTAACTGACTCTCTTTAGCCTCTCTTATCACCACAGCGTTGCATCTCTGGCTATGTTTTACCCCTCTTTTAAAACTAACTGGTCTTCTGATCTTGCTAGATGCTTGCCTCCCATCCTCCCGCGACCTTCCTGCATAACACTCTCTTCGTGGTCTCATTTCTGTTGTGTTAACGTCTGCAATGCCAGAGTTAACCAGTACTCTCAATCATTCTTCCCTTTCTATGGTAAAGTCTGGCTATCCCTGCCTGCTTCCTGTAACGAACTTTTCCAAGAGGGAGGTTGTATGTGTGTGTGTGTGTGTATATATATATATATATATATATATATATATATATATATATATATATATATATATATATATATATATATATATATATATATATATATATATATATATATATATATATATATATATATATATATATATATAAGAAGAAGAAGAAGAGGAAGAAGAAGAAGAAGAAGAAGCAAAAGCACAATAACTCAGTCCAATTCAAGCACTTCACCAATCAGCGGACGTTTTCCTGGGGTCTCGGGCGCTAGCACCAATCAGCAACCGTCTTCCTGAGTCTGCTTGCCACCTAACTCCAAGCTGATTTTCGGCTGCGACAGACGATCCCAAATACAAAGTTGATATACCTACTGGCAAAAACTTCAGCCTTCAGGTTTACCCACCCCCAGTGATCCATTGGGCACAAGGATTTCAAGAGAAACACTCCACTGATGTGTGAGAACAGCACCGAGATTTGTCCTGAGGAATACACAGACATGGAATACAAGAGAGCAGAATCCGTGAAGGAAGTAAGAGCCGCGCGAGCCAAAGAGAGGCGTCTGGCCGCACTGCGTCGCCTGAGTGGCAAGAAAACACAGGCACGAGTAAGTACGAGTATACACCACAGACTGTGTTGCCTCAGATGACCGTCTTGCAGGTTTCTTCTTGAGTGAGAGAGTGTTAAGATGCATACACTGCGTGATTGTTGGATTGCTTGATAGATAACTCACAAATGTATAGGTTGATTGATAGATGAACATATAGATAAATAGAAAGATACACCCAGATTGATGAGTTAAATGATTGGTAGATGGATAGATAGACAGACAGATAAATAGATAGGTAGATTGATAGACCGAGAGATAATTAGATAGATAAGTAGATAAACATAGATTAATTGGTTGATTTATTAATAGATAAATAGATAGATAGATAGATAGATAGATAGATAGGTAGATAGATAGATAAACATATAGATAGATAGATAGATAGATAGATAGAAAGATAGATAGATAAGATTAAGATAGAATAAGAATGTAAGAAGATACTGACAGATAGATACACAGACAAATACGTAGAGAGATAGATAGATTGATATATTGATTGATTAATAGAAAGGTAAATAGATAGAGATAGATAGATAGATGGATAAGAAAAACAGGTACATAGACAGACAGATGCACAAACGGATAGAAAGAAAACCAATAGATAAAGTAATTGATTCGCTGTCTTAATGAATGAATATACGAATAAGTTAATGAAGGAGTAGATTAACAGAGTGACTGACTGGACAGCTGACTGACTGATAGACTAACAGACAAATTCAGTGACATATTGAGATAGATGGTTCATCACCACATGCAAGTTTATATGAATACATGTCTCACTCTTTCTTAACATTTGCTGTTGTCTGGCTGCCCTACAGAAAGTAGTGACAGAGGGACGGAACACTGAGTCCTTGAAGGGGCCGGAACAAAATCAGTCCTTCAAATACAGCGCACCTCAGACATGTGACTCTGAGAACGAGGATGAAGGACACATTGAAATTTCTAAGATTGACTGGGTAACGGAGTGGCTGGACAAACATTGCTTCTTTGATGAGCAGGCCTGGGGCGCCGTCATGGCCGGTGTTGAGGCCACGCCAGAGGAGATGGAGAACGAACTCCAGGACAAACCCAACCCTCCTGTCGGTAACTTTAAATTGGATAGTAGCGAATACACTTCACTAGACAACACCTGCCCCAAGAAATTTCTCGCCGCCCTCACGCGCCTTAATCACTTGCAAAAGTCACACGATGATATCCTGGCACAGCTGACCTTCCCCAACAAAATGGTGGTGCAACATGTGACATACATCGTCAAGGCCTTCCTGAGACGCATGTACTTTAGAATGAAGGACAAGAGCCACAAGAAACAGGAGGCCGTCATGCGCAAGATGCACTACGCCATGCAGGGCATCGTGCATCGCTACATCAAGCGGGGCATGGATAAGAAAGTCTATTTACACAAAGCAGCGGAGAAGGACGAGTTTGAAAACTGGAGTGATGATGAGGATGACGAGGAAGGTCGAGGCGATGACGACCAGATGGAAGAAGGAAGCGTTAATGAAACAAAAGACGAACAATGTGACGAAGTTCAGGAAAACGAAGAGAACCGGTCAAATAATGAAGACGAAATCCAAAAATGTAAGGCAGCAATTGAAGAGATAAAGATGGCGAAGAAGTTTGTGAGTAGCGCTGTCACGCTTCACGCACAGGCCCCAGAGACTCTGCTCAACACCATGGAAGCGATTTACAACGGAAAGGTGACGGTGGAGCACGTGCTCAAACACCCCCAAACTCTCACCCACCAGAATGACCGCGTGGAAGGGAGCGTGCCTGGGATGGAGGGCCAAGACGGTAACTCAAGCAACGAAGAAGACGACGAGGACGAGTATTACATCCCTGACGACAAGTCACACGCCAGCCTTGAGTTCTCCGACGACGAGAGAATGCACTGCCACCTCTCAGACGTGGAGGATGATGAGTGTGAAACGGATGACGCTTCTTGGGATGAGGAGGACGACAGTGACGCTGGGAGTGAGGCCCGCTTGAGTCCCACTGAGTATCCCTCAGATGGCGAGGAGTACAGCTCGGTTGAAGACGGCGAGTGCGGTGGTGCCAGTGATGATAATATAACAAAGAAAAGCCAGACATCACCAGAGAAGGTGGACTTCAAGCTGCTTAACAGACTTGCCGGCGAATTCAGTGATGGTAGCGAAGAGGAGGGGCACGAGAAGGCGGCGTGGAGGCGGAGTCAGGATGTGAGCCGCACTCTGTGGATGCAGGAAATGGTCTCTGACTGCCCACTCAAAGACAAGAATTACAGTCAAGAATTCCACTGCTGCCGAGCTCCTTTGTTCCCCAAGGTCAATCTTTCAACACATTCCATTCAAGAGAAGGAAAAAATTCTTGAACAGTTTATGGAAAAGAATGTCAGCAGAAACATTCGCCGCTACGTCATGAAAACAGTTTGCCGAAGGAATTTCGTGATATTCAAAAAGGTGTGGCGGCGTGCCAAGGGCCTCAAGCGGTTCCCAGGCCTGCGCCTGGGCACACAGGGCACTGCAGCGTGGCAGTCTTTCAAGTGGCAGAAGGCCTACCTTAACGATTTCCTCATGACAGAGAAAGAGGCCCTTCTTTACAGTTTGTCGCGGAAGCACAAAGTGTCGTGTGAAGAAATCTTCCAAGCACAGGCGACGGTAGAAATGCTCCGTAAGAAACGGCGACTCGCAGTCAAGATTGTCAAGTTCCTGGACCAGCTCCCCATCCGCCGCCTCGAGTACCTGAATGTGCACGTCCTTGCAAAGGCACAGCGGGAAAATGGAGGGGAGCCGCAAAGTCACTCAGACATGACCTCCGTGTTGCTGTTTTTACAGACTGTGGCTACAATGCAAGGACAGGAGTCGCCCTTTCCCTGCCACGGCCCTGTCTGCGAGAAGCTTCAAGGCTACGTGGAGAGCCTCGTTCACGATATCGATGACGAATATAAGTTTTTTAGTAAGGAAAAGGGAAATCAGGCTCGCCGCGAGGAGGTCAAAGTAAAATTGAATAACATGAGCAGAAACAAGTTGGAAAAGTACTTGTCTGTCGCGAAAGAAACTTATCAGAGCTTGACGCGCAAGTTTCTGCAGCAGAAGCATAAATACCTTAAGAAACGCTTATCGGAGCACGAGCTTAACAGTCTGTTCCCCTTGTGCCCCAAAGATGACATAGGTCTGATGCACCTCCCTAAACACCAGAGGCTGCTACTGCTCACCCAACATAACAACAAACAACTCAAGCTCCGGCGTGATTACATTAACATGGTCAAGGAAAAGGCACGCCACACCAAGACAGTTCTGGCCAAAATGAACAGGTTCTTGTCGTGGAGTTCTGCTCAAGACATAATTTTGAAAGTTTATGACATTCAGACGCAGGAGAGTGAGTGGGCACAGAGGAGCATGGTGCTGGAAGATGAGGCAATAAGCTACCTGGAGGTGTCGCCGCAGGAGTACAAGGAGTCCACCAAGGACTCCCTCACAGGCCTCACCTGGGACATCTGGAGTGACAATGAGCAGGACAGTGATTCGGACTGGATGGATGAAGGCTCAGAGGAAGGTGAAGGGGAGATGAGGAAGGAGGAGGAGATGGAACGAAAGGCTGACTATACTGAAAACGAACCGCTGACTATACAGAAAATATTCCGTGAGCTGCATGTACAGTATTATCCTACAGGAAATTACATACTTAAAAATCAGCAGGATGTCCAGGAATCCTATCCAACTTCCTTCCCCTTCGAACAAAAACCCTGGGAGACTCCAGTCCACCACGCGATCCTGGATAGATTCGTAACGTATCTTAGCAACAACAAATCCCAGACTGGCAGGCCGTTGAAGATCGACTTTCGGAAAGAAATACGTCGACTCTGGCACTACAAACCTAAAGGTTTCATCAAGACCATTCGATGCTACGAGAACCTCAGCAAAACTTACAACAAGGAGCACAAGAAGACGTTACGAGCATGGACGGTCACGAAGGCTGACGAAGACCACGAGCACCTAAAGCACCATGAATTCAAAGTGTCCTCGGAGTGCGAAGGCGAGACTCAAGCAACACCTACGAAAGAAAAAGAGAAAATCATTTCGATGAAAAGGAAATTCCAGGTAAATGAAGACATTACTCATCAATTTCTAAATGCAGAGTCAAAGAAAATTAAACTGGATCACGATGAACATGAAACAAAGGAAATGGATACTGGAAAAAAAATCAAAAGGAAAATCGAGGAGAATGAACAAATTACGCAAATTAATAAAAAAATCAAGAATGGCGGATATGACAAAACTATTAATACGAAGTGCACCTCAGCAGAAGACGAAGAACAAAAAAAGTCAGTGAAAAGGCGATTTCAAGAAGAATGGGATGTAATGGAACACCCAAAAGACAACCTCAAAGAAGTTCAAAATAAGAAAAAGAGGGTTTGGCGAGAAGAGAGTCACGAATTTTGAAGTGGAAAACTTTGAAAGCAGTGAGGATGTAGAAGGCTGAAGAGAATAAGCATGTGTAAACTATAAAGACAAAAGTAAAAAAAAGATAAAAGTAAAAAATTTTATTAAAAATAATTATTAAGAAATAACAAAAACAAATAAGGATAAGAGAAGAAAGAATGACAATAAACAAGAGAAAATATATGATTTGATGGAAAATAGAGATACTAGAAAAAAAAAAAAAATAATAAGACTAACGCTTTGTTGATTGGAAAGAAATTAAATTTTGAAAAAAAAATAGGCCTTGAAAAGAAATTAAGAATTTTACAAGAAAAAAAAAACGACTTGATGGAGAAGGAGGAACAAAAGAAAAAGAACTTCATTAGTGGAAAATTAATGATTGCACAAAGCTAGAATTTTGAAATTCCCGATCTTACCTCATCGCCCCCCCAAAAAAAGGAGAAAATTAATGAGAACAGCAACAACAAAATAAGGCATCCTGGAAATAGCGACCAAAATCACGAGAATAATAAGAAAAAATAGTTTTGGCTAATTTTAATAAGATTTAAGAAAACAGACTAAAAAAAAAAAAGGATCGACAGTCAAAAATACTGAAAGCACTAAAACTTATGCCAAAACACTACAACGAAAACAGAAGTCAAGCATTAGTTACTTAAAAAGTTACTTAAAACATTAATAGAAGCCTTCAAGCACTAAAAATGCAGTCAAAACAACAAAAAAAAGTAAAAAAAATAGGCAAAACAATAAAAAGACAAAAAAAAAACAAGAGTAAAAACTTAGAAAAAAAAACAATTAAAACATTAAAAAGTGGTGAAAATACTGAAAAAAATGTCAAAACACTAAAAAGAAGACAAAAATACTACAAAAAGTGTCAAAACAACTAAAAAAAAAAAGAAATCAACTCTAAAACAAGAAATCTAAACACTAGAAAAGTAGTTAAAACACAAAAAAAAAAAACACAAAAAGAAAAGAAAAACTAAAAACACTACAAAGGAGTCACAAGAGAAAATGTTGTCAAAACACTAAAAAAAAAAAAAAAATGGAGTAAAACACTAAAAAAAGAAAAAAAAAGAAAATAAAGAAAAATTAGTAAAAAATGAATGAAAATACTAAAAACTCAAATAAGTCAAAACATTACAGTGAGCCAAAATTGAAAAAAAAATGAAGTGAAAATAAAAAAAAGAAAAAAATATTAACATATTAAAAAAAATTGCATATTAAGAGAAAAGTGTTAAAATAATAAAACAAAAAGACAAAAATAAACAAAATGAAAAAAAGAAGTTTAAAAACTAAGAAATAAAAAAAAACAGTTAAAACACTAACTACTAAAGCTCAACACACTAAAGTAGGAGCCAAAACAATAAAGAAACCAAAACAATAAAAAAAAATATCAAAAGTCTAAAATTAGAATCAAAACACTAATAAAGGAGTCGCAACACTAAAAATTAAACTAGAATAGAAAAAAAAACATGAAGTCAAAACATAAAAAAAAAAAAATGAGTCAAAACATTAAAAAAATGAAATAGAGGTCAAAACAATAAAAAGACAATAACTAAAAATATTAAGAAAAATAATGAAGATATTTAAAAAAGGATAAAAGGCAAAACACAAAAAAGAAAAAAATAAATAAATGGAGTCAAAAACACTACAAAAACATCAAAACACTAAAAGGAAAAAAAAAGTAAAAATAAACTACAAAAATTCAAAACACTGTAAAAGTAGTGAAAACACACACACACACACACACACAAAAATAAATAAATAAATAAATAAAATAAATAAATAAATAAAAAATAAATAAAAAAATAAAAGTCAAAACAAAGAGGCAGGAGTAAACAAACAAAAAGTTGAAACACTAAAAAAAAGTAAAAAAAAAGAAAAATGGAGTGAAAACATTAAAAAAATCAAAATACTAAAAAAAATATGAAATATACCCAGAACACGAAATGGAGCAAAATAATAAAACAAAAAAATGGAGTTCAATCAGTAAAAGAAACAAAAAGTAAAAACGCTCAAAAATAATAAAAACATTGAAAACATTCAAAACACTAAAATACAAAATGTGGAAAATGTGAAAAAAAGAAAAATAGAGTCAAAACATAAAAAAAAAAAAAAAAAACGAAGAAATAATGAACACTAAAATAACAGGGAAATGTCAAAACATTCAATGAAAAAAGAATTCACAACATTAAAAAGTAAAAATAAGATGGAATCAAAACTCTAGAAAAAAAAATGGAAATTAAATCAAAATAATGGGAAAAAAAAAACAATGAAAGAAGAAAATGGAGTCAAAGCAATAAAAAAAATAGTTCAAAACAATAAAAGAAAATAAGTGAAAACACTAAATTAATAAAAATATGGAGCCGTAACACAAAAATGTAAAACAATAAAAAAAATAATAATTAGAGTAGAAAAAATAAATAAATAAAAAAAAATGGAGACAACATGAAGAAACAAAAAAAAAATCACTAAAATAACATTAAGCCAAGCACTAAAATAAATAAATAAATAAATAAATAAATAACCAGTGGAGAAACAGCATTACAAGAAAAGAAATTTACAAGTCAAAACAAAAAAAGTTAAACTTAAAAAAAAAAAATGATAATGTCAAAAGTATTTATAATAAAATAAAAAGGAGCCAAACACAAATACTAGAAAATGAAAAAAAGTCAAAATACTAAAAAAAATAAATAAAAAATACAAATGTAGCCCCCCCCAAAAAAAAAAAAAAACATAAATTAAGACACTGAAGAAAGAAGAGTAAAAAAAGCTGGAACAGCCACAAGACAAGCCAAAGGAAGACCAAAATAAGAAAAAAACCCGAATTGGGAAGTGGAAACCTTTTAAAACAGTATTAATACACAAGGTTCAAGAAAATAAGAATGTGTAAACTATTAAAATAAAAAAATAAATAAATAGATAAAAAAGATAAAATATAAAAATCTAAAAAAAATCATTATCAACAAATAACAAAAACAAGTAAAGTTAAAAAAAAGAAAACAAAATACAAGAAACAAAGACAAGAGAAAATAGATGACTTCATTTTGAAATGAGAGATATTGTTAAAAAATAATAATAATAATAATAATGACTCTTCATTAAACTGAAACTAATTAAATTTAGAAATAAAACAGTAAGCCTTGAAAACAAGTCAGGAATTTTCTTTCACAAAACCAAAAATTGAAGAAAGAACTTGATAGACGAGGGACAAAAGACAAAGGACTTTAAGCGGGGACAAATCATGACTCCACAAAGCTACAATTTTAAAATGCCCGCACCACCAATAAAAAAAAAAAAAGGAGAAAATTCATGAGAACAACAAAATTAACTCATCATGCCAATAATTACAAAAATCTGAAAAATTAAAATAAAAAAAAAATTTTCAGCCTAATTTCAATGAAATTTAAGGAAATAACCAGAAAAAAGATGGATAATGAAAACACTAAAATAAAGTAAAAACAATAAAAAAAAACATGTGAAAATACTAGAAAGCAAAACAGGACTCAAAACACTACAAAAGGAATTAAAACATTAAAAGAAAGAATCAAAAAGAAAAAAAGGAGAGAAAATAAGTGAAAATACAGCAAGGAGACAAAATACTCAAAACACTAAACAAAAAGTCAAAACAAAGAGGGCTAAAAAACACTAAAAATGTCAAAACACTTGAAAAGGCTGTCAAATAAAAAAAAATAAATAAATAAAAAAAAAAAAGATGAATAGAGGCAAAATACAAAAACGAAGATGAAACAAAGAAGTTAAAACAGTAAAAAGCAGTCATGACACTAACAAACGGAGTGAAAATATTAAAAAAAAAAAAATATATATATATATATATATATATATATATATATATATATATATATATATATATATATATATATATATATATATATATATATATATATATATATATATATATATATATATATATATATATATAGTCAAAAACAAAACAAAAAATCAAAACACAAAAAGAAGAAAGACATTTGAAAACATTAAAAGAAGGAAGGAGTTCAAACGATAAAGAAAAAAAATAAAACACTAAAAAGATAAAACGACTCAAGACACTAAAAAACAAAAAAAAAGTTAAAACATTAAAAGAAAAAAAGTGAAAACACGAAACCAACAAAAAAGAAAAAAAATGTAAGGAAAAAGAAAAATGAAAAGAAAGTCAGACTCAATGATAAAGGAAAGTCAAACAATCAATGAAAAAGAAACATAACACAAAAAAGGCTCAGAATACTGAAAAAAAAAAGTCAAAATAAAAAATACACATTGAAAATAGTAACCAAAACGTAAAAAAAAAAAAAAAAAAAATCAATATTAATTTGTGTATCCTGGTGTGAACATCACCACACCAAGTGAAATTCACAAGAAAAATGGCACAGTAAAAGAAAAACTGACAAAAAATGTTCACCAATATATATATATATATATATATATATATATATATATATATATATATATATATATATATATATATATATATATATATATATATATATATATATATATATATATATATATATATATATATATATATATATATATATATATATATATATATATATATATATATATATATATATTTTTTTTTTTTTTTTTTTTTTTTTTTTTTATAAGGTTCTGTATTCTTGAATGTCTTTTTTGTCATATAAATGGTAAAGATGAAATGCATTTGCTTCTTTTTACTAAGATTAAAACAGCTCAGTTGTTTGAATTCTTGTACATGGATATTTTTAATGAAAGGAGACTCATCAGTGATTTAAAATCTCATTATTAAAAGATAAAGCCTTTTTAATGATTATAGTTCCTAATATATTGTTCATAGATATAAAAATGTAAGAATCTTTACAGTCCTAAATTAAATCGGTGTAACTTTGAGGAAGATTCAAGACAGGAAGGCAGACTACCTTATCAATGAATCCAATTAAAAAATTAAGTTCATTCATTCCTTCTTTGTACTTGTAATATAAACTGAGGCAGTACAGCTACTGACTGCAGTCATTGTTCTTTTCCCATCTTTTTCATACCACAGCAAGCTATTATACAAATGTACCATGATATGGCTTGTTCTTGAGTTCACAATGTTGGATTTCCAGGATTTTTTGGTGTTGGAAATACTTAGTATACATTTATATTAAGATGACTAGGAGGATGAGGCTGGGAATGAAATCTGACAATACATCAGGTGCATATCATATATATATATATATATATATATATATATATATATATATATATATATATATATATATATATATATATATATATATATATATATATATATATATATATATATATATATATATATATATATATATATATATATATATATATATATATATATATATATATATATATATATATATATATCAGCAGCAAATATACAGTTCTATTGGCTCTACATATGTGATATGCACTTGATGTATTGTGAGATTTCATTCCCAATAAATAATAAAATAAATAATAAAATAAAATAAAATAAAAAAAAAAAATATATATATATATATATATATATATATATATATATATATATATATATATATATATATATATATATATATATATATATATATATATATATATATATATATATATATATATATATATATATATATATATATATATATATATATATATATATATACAGATTTCATTCCCAATATATATATATATATATATATATATATATATATATATATATATATATATATATATATATATATATATATATATATATATATATTGATTTATTTGGTGTTAACCAGTGTATGAAGCCTTGCACATCAGACTGAGATGGGTTAAGGAAATGAAAGTACAGTATGTGGTCAAGGTACCAATTACACACACATACATTATATATATATATATATATATATATATATATATATATATATATATATATATATATATATATATATATATATATATATATATATATATATATATATATATATATATATATATATATATATATATATGTGTGTGTGTGTGTGTGTGTGTGTGTGTGTGTGTGTGTGTGTGTGTGTGTGTGTGTGTGTGTGTATGTGTGTGTATTACTTTGACTGTAGAGTTTGATTTGCTCCATGACAGAGCTCGTAACTTAATTTGCTCGTATGTCAAATAAATTTTGGCCATTGAAATTAATTGAAATGCCATTAATCCGTTCCAGTTCCTAGAAAACTGCCACAACTTACTTGTTACATATTTTTTAATACAGTAAACTGTTGATATAGCAAACCTCTGTTAACTGAATTTTGGGTATAACGTCCCCTTTAACCCTTACACTGCTGGATTGTTTTTTCAAAGCATGTAAACATAAGCGGTATTTGTATTTTTGTTATTAGAAATTTTACTTGAATTCCATTCTTGCCAAAAGATAGTGTATGTACTCAATACACATGAAAAAATATAAGCATGTGCATGTATGCAAAAATATAGGATAAATCAATATAAAATAGATAGTTGACTGGGAAAGAGTAATTCGACACAGTCGTCACCGAGATGAGAGCAGTAATTGACTACTTTATTAAGAAGTGTTTCTCATACTGTACTTGACCATGTGTAATTTTTGCTCTATATAAATGCGGTATACAAATCTCGTTGAATTTTATAATTTTGTGAGGACTGAGATGAATGTCATAGAAATTATGTATGTTACTGACACCATTATTTGCCGGGATAACAATGCCTCCAGAAATCATATTTCATGTACCATCTCAATAACACCTTATTTCAACACAGAGAGAGAGAGAGAGAGAGATGGAGGGGGGGATTGTCACTGATAGTCTATCCTTCCATGGAGTCCACCTAAAGAGTGTTTTGTTCTCTCTCTCTCTCTCTCTCTCTCTCTCTCTCTCTCTCTCTCTCTCTCTCTCTCTCTCTCTCTCTCTCTCTCTCTCTCTCTCTCTCTTTTGTAATGGTTACTGAAGTGTGTGTGTGTGTGTGTGTGTCATTTGATGTACTTGTTTCAGTTGTAAATATATAGATAAATGTGAATGGCTGTAGTAAGACATGCTCATCCTTTCCTTAGATTTATATAAGGTATTAGTCTTGTTTGTGCCCGTGGGTCTTGTGCCTGAGAAGTGAGACAGCCAGTGAGGTGTCTGCTGGAGGCCAGGGTGCCTCCTGAGAAGGATTCTGGAGGTAGCTAGCTGTGAGGACCCTGGTGAGAGAGAGAGAGAGAGAGAGAGAGAGAGAGAGAGAGAGAGAGAGAGAGAGAGAGAGAGAGGGGCTGGAGAAGCCTCCAAGAGGTTTCTGCTGTGGTTCCAGAGTCACGACTCTGGAACTTAGGAGTTCCAGATACTTAGGAAAGTATCCTGCTGACGGTGGGGGATTACCTGCTGCTGGAGAGTGAGGCTGGGCAAGTCAGTAATAAGACAATGCATAAAAAAAAAAAAAATCCCTTGGGGTGTTGAGCATGAGTCCTTTTGTCCTTTCAGCAGTGGCAGGTGGAAGGGTAGGGAGGGGCTGCAGCTAGTAGTGCTGCACCCAGCCAGCACGTGACAAGTGCCAAGCAGTCAGGCATGTCTTGGGGTCACGGCGGATGCTCTGTACAGACAGCCTGGCTGGCCATACTGATGTAGTAATTGATAACAAATCACGTAATTGAACCTCCTTATAAATGTTGGTTTCTTTCCACTCTGCATGAGTATGACGACGACAACAACAATAATAACAATTGTGTGTGTCATCGCGGCGCGTGCCGGGCGATCAACAAGGATTCTACCTAAGTTTCTTGGCTCTCAGCGAGACTCGACACTTCAAAAGTTTTCTAAACGACGTTTTGGAATCATATTCATAATAATGATAATAAGAAAAAGAAGAAGAAAATGGGGAAGTGGAAGAAGCAGAATAATAAGAGCATAGAGAAGATTGAGACTGATGATAACAGTAAATAATAATAATAATAATAATAATAATAATAATAATAATAATAATAATAATAATAATAATAATAATAGTGACAATAATACAAATAAAAAAAGTAATGATCAGAAGGATAGAAGATGAAACATATAATAATAATAATAATAATAATAATAATAATAATAATAATAATAATAATAATAATAATAATAAAAACAATAATAGCACCACCAACAACAGCAAGAAAATGAAGAATAAGAGAAGCTTATTTGACAAAAATAATGGTAACATCAGTAACAACAACACAACAATAATGTGTGTGCGTATGTCTGTGTCATCGTGGCGCGTGCTCGGCTATCAGCGACAGTCTACACATTTGAAAAGTTTTCTAAACGAAGTTTTAGAATAGAAGCATAGTAGTAGTAGTAATAATTATAATAATAATAATAATAACAATAATAATAATAATAATAATAATAATAATAATAATAATAATAATACTCATGATAATGTGTGTGTGTGTGTGTGTGTGTGTGTGTGTGTGTCGCTCGTGCGCGGTTATCCATTTATTGATTAAAAATATTCAAACTATTTCACTGTCTCAGGAGTGATAATAGAATAAAAAAAATAAAATAAAAAAAAAGTGATATGCAGCTGTCCAACTTTCCTGTGAAATATTATAACTGGTGAATCTGACAGCCGCAACTGAATTTTGTGATATTTCCCATTAGTGAACTTTCGCGAAATAAAAACAACTGTTCAATAGCCTTAATAGCAGTATTAAGGTTATATACATGCATTATGTCTTTTATATCATTGTATTCCTAGGACAAAAATTATTTTGTTCCTCAACTGATAAAACTCAAAGTCAGTATGATTATTTTTCTTCTAGTTAATTCACTAAGAAACCATGAACATATGATGCCCCCTAAAATAGTTTATTTTCATAACCAAGAAATCAAAGTCTGATATTGAGATTGTTTCTTGCCACCAAAACAATAACAAACCGATCCTCAGCACAGCGTATATGTTTTCGGCATTATGGAGACCTCTAACAATGTTGGCAAATGGACACTGCCCACCCTAAGGAGTTATTTTATTTTATTTTTATTTATTTATTTATTTATTTTATTTTTTTTACTAGACATACCATGTTTAGGCTATGGCAAGACACAACTTAAATACATGGTGATAAAAGCACTGCAGCACCCTCAAGTGGAAAATGTTCTTCCTCTAACTGGAGGCCCTGTAAAAAGAACAATACAGATATCTAGGACAGAAATTGTGTACCCAGATCCTAGAACTCTTACAGAGTGGCAAGGAAATTTAAACACCATTCCGTCTATCACTCCAGAACACGAAATAATGTATTTGGTGCTGAAAAAAAAAAAAAAAGAAGAATCATCACATGTTTAAGTGTATGAGAAAGAGTGTAGTTACCAGCTGTACCAGGAGAGAGACATCCAAAATGTGAAAGTGAAGAAGCTGGATTTCAACATATTGTGTATCAAAATCACATGTATTCACCAGAGAAATCAGAATGAAGCAGCATATGAAGTCTGGATGTTGGTCTCTTCCACTGGTGATATCCAAGCAGCTCGCTGCCAGTGAATGTCCCTCCATTTTTTTTTTTTTTTTCACTTGTATACCAACTCCATAATTAGTTGTAACCTGTTGCTTCACTGTTATTCTGTATTATGTATCATTCAAACCTGAAACAAAGCATTTTCTTGGGGAGGGAGGGAAGGCAAGCAAAGTTTGTTCCATAGGCATGATGCATAATCTAATATAGGACAAACGAACTTGAGAAACAAATGTTGGGTTAATCTGGATATCACATCCGCGTTACATATAAGCACGAAACTCACATTTCATGGAGAAGGGTTCAGTGACCTTGTCGTAAACGTTAAAAAAAAAATTGGGGCCACGTGTCCAGTATGGCAGTAATAGGACTCGGGAGTATGAAGAAATTCGATATTTTCTAAGTCCAGCGACCTCTGCACCAGTCAAGAGTAAACGTTGAAATGACTTTCTTTTGTTTATAACGGGTTTGTGGGTAGCCTCTTATTAGGATTTCATGGTACTATCTATACACCAAATCCCTCCAGTCACGCGCTGCCACTCGCTAGGGCATTTGTGGGGGCATCAATTACGACTCTCAACGGTAAGTTCAGTTACACTTTTCATTTGTTTTAGTGACACGTCAGGCGTTCTGATAGAAGCTCACTGTCATTTATTAATATGGCTACCAAGTTGAGGGAGGTGAAGAGAAAAGTGCCACTGTTTGGGAGGAGGAAAACTCACAATGTGGATTATTTAGAAACAGCCATGTTTAAGATGCGGCATGGAGACGAAGAAGTTTCATGTCTTTATCAACGAAGCTGCTAAACTGTACCCACCGCCATCGGTCTGACAATATCAACACCACACCGGTAAGGCATAACGATATAATTTTTGAACTCCCTCGTTAGGTTAGGTAATGCTAAGTTAGATTGTTAGGTTATGGTAGGTTAGGTTAGATTAGGTTATGCTAGGTTAGGTTAGATTAGGTTAGGTTATGCTAGGTCAGGTCAGATTAGGTTAGGTTAATGTCCTAGCGAGAGGGGTCCATGGGGGGCGCAGCCGCACTGGCTAGATTAGGTCAACGCCCTATCGTGGGAGGTGTTTGGGATAGAGAAAGGTGTCTAGGGTTAGACAAAGATTAGGACTAGGATAGTTTAGAGAAATTCAAAATGTTAAGGTAAATTTCCTTAGTTTTTTGAATGCTCATATTTAACTTATTTTTCATCCCCCCAATTCCCCACAGGCTCCCAAGCTTGTTTGAGGGGTTAGTGGGGGATTGGGGGGAATGCGGGGGCAGACCTCTTATCAAGAAATATCAAATGTTGGACTGTGATTGACTATAGATCTCAGTTATGAGTTAAATAAAATCAGTTCCTCTGTATTTGTGTTTGCAAAAGGAAGAAGACTCACTTTCATTAGAAATATATTAGAGATCATGGAGCACAGACATATTTCACTTATGTGGAGTTTTCTTTAAAGATACAAGACACTGTGACTTGGAACATCTTGTATTAATTTGTTTGGTGTTAACCAGTGTATGAAGCCACACACACCAGACTGAGAAGGGTTAAGGAAATGAAAGTATACATAATAGAAATGTTCATTTACCAATAAAGACATTTTCATTTCCCAACCTAAGCTTTAAGGAAATGAAAGTACAGGCCACATACCAGAAATGTTTGATGATAATTAATCAACAATACTTTTATAGGGACAACGGTGGATGCAAGCATGTCGTCGCCTTCATCTTTGCTGTTGTGGATTTTGTCAAGCAATTTGAGATGCAGTCTGGAACTGTGAAACTGACCTGCACAAACATACCTTGCACCTGTGATAAACTTCACAAAGTAAATGAAATGAAAAGCTGTGCAACATTGAAAACAGGTAAGTAAACAAAATTTTGTAAAACCAGCAAGCTAATTTCTTCCTTTTAATATTCAACAGAAAAGATTTGCCTTTAGGACAGCCAAGGACAAGACTTCAGCTTGCTGGGGCAGCTGAAGTCAGAAGTGGTAAGTGTTTGTTGAGGCTGGTGTGCTGTGCAAGAACTGTAATCCAAAGTGTAACACTTTTTACTAATTCTTATTCTCTTTTGCAATTGATTTTACAGCACAGGTGCAGATAGGGAGACATCCAATGCTCATAAACCTTATAGTTCAGGTTGTTATAAGGCAGTATCTGAGCTGCATTCCCCATACACAAACAAAGCAATGGAAGAAGACATAGTGGCCACACTCAAACAAATCACACTGGGGTATTGTGCCTGGAAGACCAGCCTCCACTTTCCCCACTATTCCTGAGTTGGCAAAATTATTTCAGGCCCAAACTTCCAAGGTAAATTCACTGATATTCTTAAACAAAAAATTACAGATGGTCATTCATGAAATTTTTAAAGAAACAACAAAACAACATTTATGTTCCATGTGGAAAGGACAGAGAGCTGGGGCAATAACACTAAGTACAATGCACAAAGCTGCCAGATATAAGGATGATTACCCTGATAATTAAATGGTTAAAGAAATTATGGGAGAGTCATCATTTGTTGGCAATGCTGCTACTGCTTATGGACAAAAACATGAGTCACTGGCAAGGAAGTTCTATGAAAACCTAATGAGAAAGAAACAAAGGTTTGCAGGTGAATAATCATGGTTTGGTTATCAGTAAAATTTGTCCACTCTTAAGAGCTAGCCCTCATGGTATTATTCCATGTAACTGTTGTAGCACTAGAATTCTAGAAATTAAATGCCCATTTAAACACATCTTCAAGAAAATGACAGGGGAAGAAACTGCTAGAGATGGTACTTACCACAATGAAATAAGAGATGATAACAGAGTACAGTTATTAAAGGAAAAGTCATAGTGGCACACTCTGATACAATCACAGTTAGGTGTCACCAATCGTTCTTGGTGTAACTTTGTAATTTTCACCTTAAAAAAAAAAATCCACACAACTATTGAAAGAATCTACTTTAACAAGGCAAGGTTTGGCAGTGAGGTAGCAAGAGGTTTAGCTTTCCATGAAAAGTTTCTAATGCCAAAGCTGTTTGAATAAGCATATATCTCCATAACTAATGCAGATTCTCCTCTCCTATCTACACATACTTGAGTAGTCTGTCTTTCCTAACCTTCCATAAACCTGTCCCCACATCTTCCCTGTACATTGTTGTATATATACTTCTAAGAAGAAAGGAATTAATAAATACATTCACATACATTTCTCATCAATTTGCTCATCATAGATGAAATGTAATAAACTGGCAACCTTATATTTCATGAAATGTTAGAAGAAACAACATTTATGTTCCATGTGGAAAGAACAGAGAGCTGGAGCAATAACACCAAGTACGATGCACAAAGCTGCATTGTACTTGGTTAATGATGATAATTACATGGTTAAAGAAATTATGGGAGAGTCATCATTTGTCGGCAATGCTGCAACTGCTTATGGACAAAAACATGAGTCACTTGCAAGGAAGCTCTATGAGAAGCACATGAGAAAGATTCTTAAGCATTTGAAGGTGCAGATGAGGTCAGAAATAAGTGTTGAGGCAGATGTGATGGGGTGCACAGTAAAAGTAACTGGTAGGTGTGCTTGTGCAAGTGAGATGAGGAGTAACTAATGCATTTAGGTATGGGTCAGTCCACAATACTTATTTTAAGAGTGGGGACATCATACTGCAAAAAACAGCAACAATAACAAAAATCTGGTGCAGTAGTGGCCACACTTTATTATTCACTTGACCTGATAAGATTTTGAATTTTTTTATCCTTTCAATTGCACGTTCCACATGTACCCTCAATGAAGCAACCTCCCTCATTTTCACTATTTCGCTTGCACTTGATGCCCTTCCTGTTCCATCCTCTTTCCTCTGTCAATGGTGGCATGTGCAACTTCGCACTACACTGCTGCAGTAGGTCTCCAATGTTGAACCCTCTGTCCACCATTACTACATCACCTGGCTCAATTTTATTTATGAGTTCTGCCTCTGCTATATGCCTGTCAGAGGTATTACCTACATATGGATGTAAAATAAATGTAATAATTCCTGTTGGTGTTAGGCCAACCAGAACTTTTGCAGTGTTGTGGTTCTTGTAGAGTGAGTATGTCATGGCTTGACTTGTGCAGTTTTTTTGGTTTCTCATTGGGAAATTCTGTGCAATCCAAGATCACTCTAGAGTTTGCATATTTGACAGGGTACCATTTATGCAAACTGTTCCTTACTTGTTGAGCTGAAAGCCATAATAACTGGTGTCTGAGTATTTCATATAAAACATTTATCCAAGTATTAGTGGTGCAAGTGACGGAACTTTGTGAAATTCCAAATAAGTTGCTAAAAGCCAGGTTGTTCAGCTTTAACAGAAGGTATACAAGGGTTATTAGGTATTCATCAAAATGCTCAGTAACTTTCTGCCACCTAAGCCTTTTTTGGCTCTTCCCTTTCCAAACTTTTTTATCCTTTCCAATAAGTTATTTGTTTCACTCACTTTTAATCACATCATAGATGGCTGTCAAAGCATGAGGAAGACCTGTGAACCCACAAACAGACATATCACTTGCAAGAATCATGCCTCTGGTCCTGGCTGTCTGACCACCTGCTGTTTCTCCTAGGTCTGTCTCCTGGGGAAGTTACTTCTCTCTGCCCCCAGCAACTGATAGCTATCACTCAAGCATGACAAGAAGGTTCTGTGGATAATTTCACTTGGATGGAATTTTGACCCTATTGCAGTGGCTATTCTGACATCTGCACTCTCTCTGTCATGGTAGGAAGGTTGGAGAAAACAATGCAATAAAAGTAATAATCATAGCCACGAGGTCCTTACATCACTCTGGCTTCAGGTGCCTCATACAGGGTGTAACGCGAGTTTCTACAAATACTGAAAGAGGTGAGAGAATGTGAAATTCTAAGTAAAAAATGTTCTATACATATATGCATTTTAGGGCTTTGTTTACCAATCAGAGGAGCTGAAAATGTATGGGACTCAGAGGGTGTGCTGTGTGTTTAGCTATGAGACGATAGACAGATGGTTGCATTGTTGCAGCCTTGGAGTCGAACTCAAAGTCAAAGGTAATTTAACCTCCAAGGCTGCAACAATGCAACCATCTGTCTATCACCTCATAGCTAAACACACAGTACACCCTCTGAGTCCCATACATTTTGAGCTCCTCTGATGGGTAAACAAAGCCCTAACATGCATATATGTATAGAACATTTTTTACTTAGAATTTCACATTCTCTCACCTCTTTCAGTATTTGTAGAAACTCGCGTTACACCCTGTATGAGGCACCTGAAGCCAGAGTGATGTAAGGACCTCGTGGCTATGATTATTACTTTTATTGCATTGTTTTCTCCAACCTTCCTACCATGACAGAGAGAGTGCAGATGTCAGAATGGCCACTGCAATAGGGTCAAAATTCCATCCAAGTGAAATTATCCACAGAACCTTCTTGTCATGCTTGAGTGATAGCTATCAGTTGCTGGGGGCAGAGAGAAGTAACTCCATCACCACACCAGCACGGGAAGAGCCAGCCAATGATGGCTCATGCTGTTAGTCACATTTCACGCTGGAACACCTCCTAATCTAACCTAACCACCACACCCACACACTTCACACTCCCTTCCTCCAGCCTGCTTGCTTACCTTATATGACAGGCTGCTGTTTTAATTTTGCTTTTACATAACATTAATCATTACTATGGCAGACAACAACATATCTTTTGAGGAGCTAGGGCCCTCAAGAGGAAGAAAATGGAAGAAAAATATTGTACTACTAGGCATTCCTGACCACCAAGAAAGTCTTGATGGAGCAACATCACATGAAGCAAAAGTGGAGGTGTTGGAGATGGTGGGGACAGATGTTGAGCTGTGTGCTGTGAGGAGGCTGCAACAGCGGCTAGTGACAATGCCTGATACTGGTCACCTTGGCTTCTCTGGATGAGAGGGACACTGTGTTGGACAAGGCTAAACATATCAAGACCTGTGAGGTCCTTTAAGAGAAAATTTATGTCAGGAAGGACTTTCACCCAAGTGTGCATTCAGAGTGGAGAAGACTGAGGGAGGCCAGAGAGAGAAGGAATGACCAGATAACACCGGGTGTAACATCCATTTCAATGTGAGAGAATGTTGTCTGTACAAAGATGGGATGGTGATCGACCAGTGGACCCTCCAGGTTTTTTTAGGAAGACCACAACAGGAAAGTAAACTAAAATTGGTTTCTTGGAATATTAATGCTACTAGGACAAAACTAGAAAAATAAATTGTCCAAATTTCTTGATCAATTATGACATTACCAGTATTAATGAAATAACTCCACTTTCACTTAGTATACCAGGGTAAAGATCTTGTAAAAGTGTGCACATTCAAGAAGTGCATTGAGGTGGCAAAGCATTATTTATTTTAACCATTTATCCTTCTCGGCCATACAGGAAAAGATAAGGAGTTTCAATAGTGATAAAAAATTTGTAATTATTGGTGATTTGAACTCCAGGTTTGGCTCAATTGTATGCAACTTGCTAATAAAAAGTGAGATACCTGATGCACACTTACATACTCACCTTGTAATACCAGTTGATGTTAGTGTTGCTAATGATAATGCATATGTTTTAGGGACACTATGTTCTGACAATGATCTTTTAGCATTTAACAATCTATCCACTGCTATAAATTTGTGCAAAGGTGAAAAAAACTTTTAAAAAGAAAAACCAATGGATATCCAAATTAGGCCTTTTAATTTTCAGTTTGTTGGACATGTTTTAATAATTTTAAGATTCACCAGACAGATTTTTTTTTCTCTGACCACGTTCCCATCAGTTTGGAGTTTATATAACGTGGTATGGACATGAACCACCTGTGCCAGCATGCAGGACAGCTGGGGCCACATTGGTCCTGGGGAACTTGGGAACTTGATGAGGTGGTGGTACATAAGCCTGTTAGATTTGACAATGTTGATGAAGACCTGTTTCTGTTAAACCTATCTGAAGTGAATATGAGATGTGATGGACCAGAGGATGTTCATGTAATTGGTTTTTAAATATCTGAATCCCTGTATATGAGTGCAGCCTCCGGTCATGTCAACCCTGTGTGGTACCAAGATGAGGGTAGCCAGGATCACTTGCCCAGGTTGCTCTCTGATCTGTATGATAGGTGCATCTGGGAGGCTATAGGCTGGAAAGGGAAGTACAGAGACAGAATGAAACAAAACTGTGATACATATAACATGGATGAGAATTTAGCTAAAACTAAATTCTTCATGGTCAGTGGTATGGCAGCTGACAAGGAGTCAATAATGGTGGATGACCTGATGATGGAATGGTGCAATATGTAGTGTACCTGGGATCCCCACTTACATATAATGGATCAATTTCCTCTGCTGTTAAAACACATGCAGAGAGAAAGATTAAAGATATAAATAAGTTCATTTTATTTATTTGATGCTTGCCTGATGTCATCTTTGTTATACAGCTGTGAGGCGTGGTCAGATGTGGATTTAGGCCCTGTCAATAAACAGGAGGAGGAGGCAGTAGACACCTGCCGAAACAATAATTACTCTCAGTGAGGTCTAAAGCACTGTTCAGGGGGTGCTGTGAACTTATCATTAAACCCAACTGTGACCTCACTGAACGTTTCCCTTTGTGTCTCACAACACAAGGGGGCAGTCACAGCCTGCCCTCTAAAGACAACTCTCTTCCTCCACACAAAACTACAAGCACCTAATAACACACACACCCTTCACTCAAAAAATTTTAAAATCATCATGGCGACTCCTACACCAGCCTTGGAGTCCCCATCTGGGGAGGGGACCATAAATGTCCCCAGGTCAGACTGACTTTCTGTCAACGATCCTAAGTGTCTTGACACCCCCCCTCAATTTTTTCTTCATTAACTTCTGCAACGTTCGCAGTCTAAGATCTAATTTTCAATCTGTAGAACACCACCTCTCCTCTTCTAAACCTCATCTTCTTTTCCTCACTGAAACTCAGGTGTCTGAGGCAACTGACAGTATCCCCTTTTCTGTTCCCTCCTACTTTCTCTATCCTCATTTTTTATCCAAAGCTGGATGCTGCATTTATGTGTGCAATGACTTGACCTGCTCGTGCCCACGCTCTTGAATCTTCCGAGTTTTCCACCATCTGACTACGACTACAGAGTCACTCTCAAATTAAATTTATCTGTGCTGTATACCTCTCACCTAACTCCTCTGACTATAAGAAATTCTTTGACTACTTAACTTCCAAAGTGGAGCACATTCTGACCCTCTTCCCTTTTGCAGAGATCTCCATTCTTGGAGACTTCAATGTTCACCACCAGCTTTAGCTTTCCTCTCCCTTCACTGACCATCCTGGTGAACTAGCCTACAACTTTGCTATCGTCCATGACCTAGAGCAATTGGTGCAACACCCTACTTGTATTCCTGACCGTCTTGGAGATACGCCCAACATTCTTGACCTTTTCCTGACCTCTAATCCTTCTGCTTATGCTGTCACCCTTTCTTCTCCGTTGGGCTCCTCCGATCACAATCTCATATCTGTATCTTGCCCTATCGCTCCAATCCCTCCTCAGGATCCCCCTAAGTGAAGGTGCCTCTGGTGTTTTGCCTGAGGACCTGAGGAGATATTTTGCTGATTTTCCTTGGAATGACTACTGCTTCCGTGTCAGAGATCCGTCTTTGTGTGCTGAGCGCATAACAGAGGTGATAGTGTCTGGCATGGAGGCATACATTCCTCACTCTTTTTCTCGTCCTAAACCTTCTAAACCTTGGTTTAACACAGCTTGTTCTCATGCTATACATGATAGAGAGGTGGCCCACAAAAGGTACTTAAGCCTTCCATCACCAGAATCTCATGCACTTTATATTTCTGCCCGGAACCATGCCAAGTCTGTTCTCCAACTAGCCAAAAACTCCTTCATTAACAGAACGTGTCAAAACCTTTCAAGATGTAACTCCCCTCGTGATTTCTGGCATCTAGCCAAAAATATCTCCAATAACTTTGCTTCTTCTTCTTTCCTTCCTCTATTTCAACCAGATGGCACCACTGCTATCACATCTATTTCTAAAGCTGAACTCTTCGCTCAAACCTTTGCTAAAAACTCTACCTTGGATGATTCTGGGCTTGTTCCTCCCTCTCCTCCACCCTCTGACTATTTCATGCCACCTATTAAAATTCTTCGCAATGATGTTTTCCATATCCTCGCTGGCCTAAACCCTCGGAAGGCTTATGGACCTGATGGGGTCCCTCCTATTGTTCTCCGAAACTGTGCCTCCGTGCTTGCACCTTGCCTAGTCAAACTCTTTCAGCTCTGTCTGTCAACATCTACCTTTCCTTCTTGCTGGAAATTTGCCTATATTCAACCTGTTCCTAAAAAGGGTGACCATTCTAATCCCTCAAATTACCATCCTATTAATTTAATTTCCTGCCTATCTAAAGTTTTTGAATCCATCCTCAACAGGAAGATTCTTAAACATCTATCACTTCACAACCTTCTATCTGATTGCCAGTACGGGTTCCGTCAAGGCCGCTCTACTGGTGATCTTCTGGCTTTCCTTACTGAGTCTTGGTCATCCTCTTTTAGAGATTTTGGTGAAACTTTTGCTGTTGCCTTGGACATATCAAAAGCTTTTGATAGAGTCTGGCACAAAGCTTTGATTTCCAAACTACCCTCATACAGCTTCTATCCTTCTCTCTGTAACTTCATCTCAAGTTTCCTTTCTGACCGTTCTGTTGCTGCTGTGGTAGACGGTCACTGTTCTTCTCCTAACAGTGGTGTTCCTCAGGGTTCTGTCCTGTCACCCACTCTCTTTTTATTATTCATTAATGATCTTCTAAACCAAACTTCTTGTCCTATCCACTCCTACGCTGATGATACCACCCTGCACTTTTCCACGTCTTTTCTTAGATGTCCAATCCTTCAGGAGGTAAACATTTTACGCAGGGAAGCCACAGAATGCTTGACTTCTGATCTTTCTAAAATTTCTGATTGGGGCAGAGCAAACTTGGTATTGTTCAATGCCTCAAAAACTCAATTCCTCCATCTATCAACTTGACACAATCTTCTGGACAACTATCCCCTCTTCTTCAGTGACACTCAACTGTCCCCCTCTTCTACACTGAACATCCTTGGTCTGTCCTTTACTTATAATCTGAACTGGAAACTTACATCTCATCTCTAGCTAAAATAGCTTTTATGAAGTTAGGCGTTCTGAGATGTCTCTGCCAGTTTTTCTCACCCCCACCCCCCAGCTGCTAACTCTGTACAAGGGCCTTATCCGTCCATGTATGGAGTATGCTTCACATGTCTGGGGAGGGTTCCACTCATACTGCTCTTCTAGACAGGGTGGAATCAAAAGCTTTTCGTCTCATCAACTCCTCTCCTCTAACTGACTGTCTTCAGCCTCTCTGTCACCGCCGCAATGTTGCATCTCTAGCTGTTTTCTACCGCTATTTTCATGCTAACTGCTCTTCTGATCTTGCTAACTGCATGCCTCCTCTCCTCCCGCGGCCTCACTGCACAAGACTTTCTTCTTTCTCTCACCCCTATTCTGTCCACCTCTCTAACGCAAGAGTTAACCAGTATTCTCAATCATTCATCCCTTTCGCTGGTAAACTCTGGAACTCCCTGCCTGCTTCTGTATTTCCACCTTCCTATGACTTGAATTCCTTCAAGAGAGAGGTTTCAAGACATGCATCAATTTTTGACTACTGCTTTTGACCCTTTTATGGGACTGGCATTTCAGTGGGCATTTTTTTTTAATTGGATTTTTTGTTGCCCTTGGCCAGTGTCCTTCCTACATAAAAAAGAAAAAAAAAACTATAAGACTGGGCTATGAAGAGTCTCCTTGATGTCAGGGAAACCACATGTAATGACATTTGTTACCTGGATTCTGGATGCCCTCCATTAAGAGTTCTTATTAAGAAAAAGACAAAGGGATTTCTTTAACAGTAAATGGAGAGAAAGGGAGGCAGTGAATGATGACCCTTTTGCCTTTGCAGTAAAGACCATACTGAACACAAGAATGAACACAAGACTGTATGTGACAGACTTGTTGCAGGAGAACCCTGATGACATTCATGTAGGGTGAGATGAATTAAAAAAAATAGTGTGCTTAACTCTGTGACATCAGGGCAAATAACATATAGGACTACAATCAATCCAAGTCTTGAAGTGACAAAGTCTATGTGACAAAGCATAATGTAAGTGAATTTCACAGAATGGCATTTACTCAGTTTCGTGTGTTGACTCACTCTCTGGCAGTGAAGGTTAGCAGGTGGAGTAGGAGGGGGCGGGGCCACCTTCTACTGGCAGAGAGAGTGTACACTTGTGACATGTAGACCAAGGTGGATGTGATCAAGTGCTGTCCCTTACTACAGCACATACAAGACTCCTGTCAGTTTTGATCCATCAGTAACTTATTTTTGGCAAATGTGGATAACACACTTGTATGCAAAATTATCTAGGAAGTTTTAGTAATTTACAGACTGAATTTCCGGCATGTCGATCATTTTGTATTTGATGTTATTTTTGTCAAGTGTTGTTTTATTATTTTTGTGACTTTAGCTATGTAGGAAGTTTTATTTATTTTATCTTGTATTTTTAAGTTGTTGATTGACAACAAGTAATTCATTTTTTTTAATTAGATTAGTTTCATTAGTTTTATCTTTTATTATTTCATAATTTTGGTGTATAATAACTTTTTACATTTTATTGCTAGAATTTTTAAGTGTTTATTCTATATTGTTATTTTCTTTTAAAAGAACATCTATATAATGTTAGAAATATTCTATTATTTTATAAAATCAAATAACCAGCTATAGAAACAATTATTATTTGTAAATCATTTGTAGAGCATTACATATTTTAACTTGTCCTTTTATAGTGATACTGTATTAATACTGTCTACTTGCCCTTAATGGACTTCATAATAGTTTTGCTACTTTGCAATGGACCAACAATGTCACTGCCATTTTACCTTTAACTTTTTAATTTCATGTTAAAAGTAGTGTATTCTGTTGTGGTCAATAAAGTAATAATGATGATAATGATAATAATAATAATAATAATAATAATGTGTGTGTGTGTGTGTGTGTTTGTTTTTGTGTATTGGGTAACCATAGAATAATTGTTATATGGTAATGTTTGATTGTAGTTCTGTGAGTATAAGTAACAATTCTTACCCGTATTGATAATCTGCATGATTCATACTTACATCTTGCAAGCCAGAATAAGTGTAGTAAAGTGACACCTGTCAAAAAATGGTGACATTTGAAGCAGTGTGAGGCATCCTGTGGCACTGAGGGGCAGAGAGAGTATTGAGACTGCAACATGACAAGATGTGTGAGGAAGGAGACAAGGCTTGAGTCTTTGTATATATTATATATATATATATATATATATATATATATATATATATATATATATATATATATATATATATATATATATATATATATATATATATATATATATATATATATATATATATATATATATATATATATATATATATATATATATATATATATATATATATATATATATATATATATATATATATATATATATATATATATATATATATATATATATATATATATATATATATATATATATATATATATATGACCACAGTTTCCAGCCCCAGTTCACAAAGCTGATGTACTTGGACTAACTTCCCTGAACCATCTCTATGTGGATTCAGTGCAGGGCTCAAATACGGGATACGGGTGTACAGGGTCCCTTGTGACTCTCTGCACCCTTTTCACAAGTCATAACACCAGGTTGCACTAACTGAGGTCACCAGTCTGTTTTACCCATCAACAGGCAAGGGAAATACTCTAACGACAGTTAACTCCCACAGCTGTGAAAGGACCAACCACATCTAGGGAGAAATAATTATAACAAACAATAATACATGTATGGTTGAGGTATAAAACCCTCATAACAAATCCTTCTTCCACTGTCCAACAGCATGTTATAGCCTCAAGCCGAATGGTGTCGTTTACTGCCTCCTGGACAGCAGGCCTTGTCAGCATGTGAGGAGGAAGTAAAGTTCACTACACAGCTATTCATTTAATTCCTCTATGGCTGAACAGCATCAGTCAACAGTAGCATTTAACACAAAACAAGCTCACTAACAAGAGACATGGGAAACAAATACAAACGAGTGCCCATAAACACACATGAGGGTAATCACTGCTCACTGTACAAGAACTCAGCCCGCACGCACACACAGCCAAGGAGTCACTTTCCTGGGTATGGAGTGTTATACGCAACTACTCTCCCAGGCAGGCTACTATGGAGACTCCTATACTGTGTAAGTAGGCTGGGGTGTACGAGCGGTAATTACTCACTTTTCTCCTTAAAGCAAGTGACCTGACTAACTGTTATCCTGTCTCAGTTTCCTCCAGATATTACTGACCGTCTCAATACATCTGCTCCCTCTAAGAGTAGTGACTGACTAGGGGAAAGTGCATCACTCTTCCTCTGCTACAATTAAGGGGGGAGCAGGTGTACAAGAGAGGGGGAATGGGGTGGCAACATACGAGGGTAAGTCAATAAGTATCCGCACTCCAGTTTTTTTATTTAATACAACAGCAATACAAAGTTTACAACAACATCATTTTTCAACATAGTCACCCTGCTTTTCAATGCACTTGGTCCATCATTGCACTAGCTTTTCGATACCCTCAGAAAAAAACGTTTTCTGTTGAGCATTGAACCACATATGCACCGCTTCCTTCACCTGCTGATCGGTGGCGAAACGACGGCCTCTTAAAGCATCTTTAAGTGGACCAAACAGATGGTAATCAGAAGGGGCGAGATCAGGACTGTATGCAGGATGTTCCAACACCTCGAAATGAAGTTCTTGAAGAGTATCAATGGTGTGGGCGGCAGTATGTGGACGGGCGTTGTCATGCAACAAAAGAACGCCTTCCGACAATAGACCTCGGCATTTGTTGCGAATTGCCGGCTTCAACTTGTTGATAAGCATATCACTGTAGCGTTCACTGTTTACTGTTGACCCTGTTTCCAGGTAATGTTCCAGAATTGGCCCTCGTGAGTCCCAAAAAACTGTGAGCATCACTTTTCCTGCAGAGGGTTGACTCAGCGTCAGTAGTGGCTGTGGCTGGGCGTCCATTGCGTTTCTCATCCTCCACACTTGTCCGACCGCTTTTGAATTGCTCAATCCACTCATAAACACTACGTCGTGGTAAAACATTGCCCCTGTATTGTACTGAAAGTCTTCTATGGATTTCAGCTCCTGGTACATCTTCAGACCACAAAAAAAAAAAAAAACGGATTACAGAGCGTTGTTCTTCTTTGGTGCAAATGGAGAGTGGTGCATTCATCCTTACTTCTCAACAGCGCAGAGCGCACAGAAGTGGTAACGCTGAAACCAACCACAAGGGAGGAGGGCGGAGCCATCTACAACCCGGCATAGCACACAAAGCCATACAGCCTATTCACAAACAATTAGAATAAAAGTGCGGATACTTATTGACTTACCCTTGTACATACACACATACACCCACATGCTTGCGTGTTGCACTCTCTGCTTTCCACACTGGCTTACATGAATAAAACACTTTACTTATGAAAATTCTAATGGTCAAACTAGGGGGACTAGATGAATACTGATTACTTTATTCAAGAGCAACTCTTCTACTAAATACTGGGTAAAATTTGAATTGAATGGACAAGGGAAAGTAAGGAAATTTATGTTGGGAATATGAGTTACTGCGTGAATAAATATTTTAGTAGAAGCTTCAGGCTTCAGGGATGCATCCAAGTCTCATCCCCAGCTCTCTCTCTCTCTCTCTCTCTCTCTCTCTCTCTCTCTCTCTCTCTCTCTCTCTCTCTCTCTCTCTCTCTCTCTCTCTCTCTCTCTCTCTCCATTCTTCTCCTGTTCATTCTTGTGTCTTTCTTCCTTTTTATAACACTATTTTGATGCTCACAACAATATATGTATATATAATGAAGTTCTGAGACACAATAGAGATGACCAAGGAAAGCATCCAGATTTCTCTTTTCTTCACTTTATTACTTCCAATGATTCACCTTCACAGAAGACATCTTCAGGTTAAAATATATTTTTATATTTAATACAATATAAAAAGATATAATTTAAAAAATAAGAGCAAAAAAATATGTAAAGAGCATAATAAAACAAAAAAATGACATGTGACAGTAGATCACATTGTTAACTATAAAAAAAAATTTTTCAAGAAAGGGTGGTCATGTTTGTGTGAGTGGTTCTTATTGCAGAGAAAGGGGGATGAGCTAGTTGCTTCTGTGTACATGTCAAAGTATATTTATGTTCACTATTTCTAAGTGTAAGATTCCTCTTGGTTTCTCCAATATATCGAGTCTTACAACTCAAACAATTAAATTCATAAATGATGTTGGAGATGAGTCCAGTAGGAATGCTGTCTTTAAATTTAAAGAAACTGTGCCATACTTAAAGCACAATACCATGATACTAAATTCAATTTCATCTTCTTTTTCTAATAGTATAAGGTGGTAAATTTATTAAGTGTCATCTGGGCATCATTAGAGGAAGGCTTATTAAGTTTACTGTCTAGAAAGTTATAGATAGTATTATTAATGATGCTTAGCAGAAACCAATCATTATGGAAAACTCCCTAAAAGTTGATCTTGTCAAACATAAACCAATTTGAAGATAGACTATAGCATCAATATAGGAGGGTTCTAATAGTATTAATCTTAAGTAACTGAGGAATAAAAGAAAGATAATTAATCCCCAAACCAGTGAAAGTTGATTTGTGATAAACTCCTGTGTGCAGTTTATTATTATGAGTTACCAGTACATCTAAAAATGCGATTGAGCCATTGTTTTCTGTGTCACATGTGAATTCAATATTGGGGTGTTTTCAATTAAGATAACTGAGGAATTTAAGTATTTGTTGAGATTGTTTGAATAAAAGAAACGTGTCATCAACATATCTTTTTCAAAGCATAGGTTTGTATTTACTAAGGCAATCATTCAGCCACTTGGTTTCATGGTGACTTAAAACATTAACAAGAGTGTACAAGAACCCTTGGCCACGCCATCAACTTGAACATATAATTTATTAAACAAAAAAGGGGAGTCTTTAATTGCTAAGTCTAATAAGCTGATAAATTGTTTTTAGTATAATTAAAACTATCGTGGTCTTTAAATAGTTCATTACAGATGATCTGAATGGTTTCATCAAGGGGGATATTAGTAAACAATATAATGTCCAAGTGTTATGATCACCTTTATTTTGACAGTAAGTGGATTGCTCCTCTCTTTGTCCCTCTGTAAGGTTTCCTTCACTACATTGGTCTAAGCAGTATCTTCTGATGAGTTCTGTCACATCCTTTCTGGATAAATAATTTGTGTGCTGGAGATGTTGTGAAGTAACCATCTTGGCTGTGGGAGCAACCATCATAAGCCACTAAGACAGGGTACACTGGTGTCGTGGAATAGTTTAATCCATTTTACATTACATTTACATTTTTGATTCCTATGGGGAAAATAATGTCGGTTTTCAAACATTTTGGATTTTGAATGGCACTCAGGAATGAATTAAGTTTGAGAAGTTTGAAAACTGAATACATTTATGCATAAGAGGAGGAGGCAGTAGGCATCTGCTGAAACAATAATTACTCCCAGTGATGTCTAAAGCACTAGATCAGGGGGTGCTGTGAACTTATCATTAAACCCAGCTGTGACCTCACTGAACGTTTCCCTTTGTGTCTCACAACACGAGGAGGCAGTCACAGCCTGCCCTCTAAAGACAACTCTCTTCCTCCACACAAAACTACATGCACCTAATAACACACACACACCCTTCACTCAAAATTTCAAAATTATCATGCCCACTCCTACACCAGCCTTGGAGTCCCCATCTGGGGAGGGGACCACAAATGTCCCCAGGTCTCATTGCCCTTCTGATAATGACCTTCAGTGTTTTGACACCCCCTCAACATTTTCTTCATTAACTTCTGCAACATTCACGGTTTAAGATCTAATTTTCAATCTGTAGAACAACACCTCTCCTCTTCTAAGCCTCACCTTTTCCTCACTCAAACTCAGGTGCCTGAGGCAACTGACAGTAGCCCCTTTTCTGTTCCTTCCTATTTTCTCTATCCTCATTTTCGATCCAAAGCTGGATGTTGAGTTTAAGTACGCAACGACTTAACCTGCTCTCATGCCCACGCTCTTGAATCTTCCGAGTTTTCCACCATCTGGCTACGACTACAGAGTCACTCTCAAATTAAATTTATCTGTACTGTATACCTCTCACCTAACTCCTCTGACTTTAAGAAATTCTTTGACTACTTAACTTCTAAAAAGTGGAGCACATTCTGACTCTCTTCCCTTTTGCAGAGATCTCCATTTTTGGAGACTCCAATGTTCACCACCAGCTTTGGCTTTCCTCTCCCTTCACTGACCATCCTGGTGAACTAGCCTACAACTTTGCTATCCTCCACGACCTAGAGCAATTGGTGCAACACCCTATTCGTATTCCTGACCATCTTGGAGATACGCCCAACATTCTTGACCTTTTTCTGACCTCTAATCCTGCTTATGCTGTCACCCTCTCTTCTCCGTTGGGCTCCTCCGATCATAATCTCATATCTGTATCTTGTTATATTGCTCCAATCCCTCCTCAGGATCCCCCTAAGCGAAGGTGCCTCTGGCGTTTTGCCTCTGCTAGTTGGGGGGACCTGAGGAGGTATTTTGCTGATTTTCCTTGGAATGACTACTGCTTCTATGTCAGAGACTTGTCTTTGTGTGCCGAGCACATAACAGAGGTGATAGTGTCTAGTGTGGAGGCATACATTCCTCACTCTTTTTCTCAACCTAAACCTTCTCCAAAACTTGGTTTAACACAGCTTGTTTCTGTGCTTTACATGATAGAGAGGTGGCCCACAAAAGGTACTTCAGCTTTCCATCACCAGAATCTCATACACTTTATATTTCTGCCTGCAACCATGCCAAGTCTGTTCTCCAACTAGCTAAAAACTCCCTCATTAACAGAGTGTCAAAATCTTTCAAGATCTAACTCCCCCTTGTGACTTCTGGTATCTAGCCAAAAATATCTCCAATAACTTTGCTTCTTCCTCTTTCCCTCCTTTATTTCAACCAGATGGCACCACTGGTATCACATCTATTTCTAAAGCTCAGCTCTTTGCTCAGACCTTTGCTAAAAACTCTACCTTGGACGATTCTGGGCTTGTTCCTCCCTGTCCTCCACCCTCTGACTACTTCATGCTACCTATTGAATAAAATTCTTTGCAATGATGTTTTCCATGCCCTCACTGGCCTAAACCCTTAGAAGGCTTATGGACCTGATGGGGTCCCTCCTATCATTCTCCGAAACTGTGCCTCCATGCTTGCACCTTGCCTAGTCAAACTCTTTCAGCTTTGTCTGTCAACATCTACCTTTCCTACTTGCTGGAAGTTTGCCTACATTCAACCTATTCCTAAAAAGGGTGACCATTCTAATCCCTCAAACTACCGTCCTATTGCTTTAATTTCCTACCTATCTAAAGTTCTTGAATCTATCCTCAACAGGAAGATTCTTAAACATCTATCACTTCACAACCTTCTATCTGATTGCCAGTATGGGTTCTGTCAAAGCCACTCTACTAGTGATCTGGCTTTCCTTAGTGAGTCTTGGTCATCCTCTTTTTAGAGATTTTGGTGAAACTTTTGCTGTTGCCTTGGATATATCAAAAGCTTTTGATACAGTCTGGCACAAAGCTTTGATTTCCAAACTACCCTCATACAGCTTCTATGCTTCTCTCTCTGTAACTTCATCTCAAGTTTCCTTTGTGACTGTTCTATTACTGCTGTGGTAGATGGCCACTGTTCTTCTCCTAAATCTATTAACAGTGATGCTCCTCAGGGTTCTGTCCTGTCATCCACTCTTATTATTATTCATCAATGACCTTCTAAACCAAACTTCTTGTCTTATCCTCTCCTACGCTGATGATACCACCCTGCACTTTTCCATGTCTTTTCATAGATGTCCAACCCTTCATGAAGTAAACATTTCACGCAGGGAAGCCACTGAACGCCCAACTTCTGATCTTTCTAAAATTTCTGATTGAGGCAGAGCAAACCTGGTATTGTTCAATGCCTCAAAAACTCAATTCCTCCATCTGTAAACTCGACAACCTTCTGGACAACTATCCCTTCTTCTTCAGTGACACTCAACTGTCCCCCTCTTCTACATTGAATCATTGGTCTATCCTTTACTTATAATCTGAACTGGAAACTTCACATCTCATCTCTAGCTAAAACTGCTTCTATGAAGTTAGACATTCTGAGATGTCTCCGCCAGTTTTCTCACCCCCCCAGCTGCTAACTCTGTACAAGGGCCTTATATGTCCACGTATGGAGTATACTTCACATGTCTGGGGGATTCCACTCATGCCGCTCTTCTAGACAGGGTGGAATCAAAAGCTTTTTGTCTCATCAACTCCTCTCCTCTTTTGTCTTCAGCCTCTCTCTCATCACCGCAGTGTTGCATCTCTAGCTGTCTTCTTCTGCTATTCTCATGCTAACTGCTCTTCTGATCTTTCTAATTGCATGCTTCCCCTCCTCCCGCGGCCTCACTGCACAAGACTTTCTTCTTTCTCACCCCTATTCTGTCCACCTCTCTAATGCAAGAGTTAACCAGTATTCTCAATGATTCATTCCTTTCTCTGGTAAACTCTGGAACTCCCTGCCTGCTTCTGTATTTCCACCTTTCTATAACTTGAATTCCTTCAAGAGGGAGGATTCAAGACACTTATCCTTAAAGTTTTGACTACTGCTTTGGACCCTTTTCTGGGACTGGCATCTCAGTGGGCTTTTTTTTTTTTTATTTGATTTTTGTTGCCCTTGGTCAGTGTCCCTCCTACATAAAAAAAAAATATATATATATATATATATATATATATATATATATATATATATATATATATATATATATATATATATATATATATATATATATATATATATATATATATATATATATATGGCCAAAATTCTCCTAAATGAAATACATAAGAACATAAGAAATAAGGGAAGCTGCAAGAAGCAACCAGGTTTACACGTGGCAGTCCCTGTACAAAATATACCTACCTATTTCCACCTATCATCCCTATCCATAAACTCATCTAATCTTCTCTCAAAGCTCCCTAATTTCTTAGTACTAATATGATTACTGAGTCCATTCCACTCATCTACCACTCTGAGAACCAATTTCCTCCTATCTCTTTCCTAAACCTAAATTTTTCAAGCTTGAACCCATTATTTCTTGTTCTATCCTGGTTGCTGATCCTAAGAATTTTGCTTACATCCTCCTTATTATACCCCTTATACCACTTAAAGACTTCTATCAGGTCCCCTCTTAACCTACGTCTCTCTCTAAAGAATGTAAATTTAAGAGCTTCAATCTCTCCTTGTAAGGAATACTCCTCATCCCCTGTATCCTTTTAGTCATTCTCCTCTGTACTGATTCTAATAAACCTATATCTTTCCTGTAATGTGGGGACCAGAACTGCACAGCGTAGTCTAGATGAGGTCTGACCAGCACCAAGTACAACTTTAATATTACTTTGGGCCTTTTACTTTTAACACTCCTAAAAATGAATCCTGATACTCTATTTGCCATTTATGGCCTTCATGCATTGTTTTCCTAGACGGAGTTCAGAGCTAACTATAACTCCTAAATCTTTCTCGTACCCTGTACCTACCAGAGTTTGGTTGTTTAATGTGTACCTACTGTATGGGTTTCCTCCACCTACGCTAAGTACTTTGCATTTGTTAATATTAAACTGCATTTGCCATCTGTCCATCCATTCTTTCATCCTATCTAAATCTGCCTGCAAGGCAATAGCATCTGATTCTGACCTAATTAATCTACCTATCTTTGTGTCAACCACAAATTTACTAACATCACTACTAATTCCACTATCCAAATCATTGATATATATATTAAAAACAATGGCCCTAATACTGATCCCTGTGGCATCCCACTAATTACATGACCCCACTTGGTTTTAGAGCTGTTTATTACAACTCTTTGTTGCCTGTCGCTTAGCCATGACCTTATCCAGCCCAACACCCTCTCATCTATCCTGTGTGCCCTAACCTTTCTCAGGAGCCTTTGATGGGGTACCTTGTCAAATACTTTACTAAAGTCCAGATATGAGATGCCATAACTATCACCATTATCTACTGCCTCGTACACTTTACTGTAAAAACTTAACAAGTTCGTCAGGCAAGACTTCCCCTTCTTGAAGCCATGCTGTGCCTGATTTATTAAGTTATTTTTGTCTAAATGCTCCCTAATGTTCCTCGCTATTATTGACTCCAATATTTTACCCACAACTGAAGTTAAGCTGACAGGTCTATAATTAGACGCTAAAGTTTTATCCCCTTTCTTAAAGATGGGTACTACATTAGCATGCCTCCACATTACTGGTACCTCACCTGACAGAAACTAACGGCTCACTAATAACCTCTTTGCATTCCTTAAGTACTTTGGGATATATTTCATCTGGTCCTGGTGTCTTGAACTTTTTTAGCCTATCTATCTCCTGTTCCACTATCTCCTTCGTTATGGAAATATGTCAGCTTCTTATTCTCATCTGCTCTAAACATCTGTTTACTATTTGGCATATCCTGCATGTTTTTCTGGGTGATGACAGTTAAAAAATACTCATTCAGAATTTTACTAATCTCCTCCCCAGAACCAACCAGCTCCCCATCTGCTGCCTTTAATCGACCTATAGTATCCTTATTCTTCATCCTGTATACCTGATAAAATCCCTTGGGGTTCGTCTTCAGCTGGCTGGCTATCTTTAATTCATAATTGCCCTTAGCTTTCCTTGTTAACCTCCTGACTGCTCTGACTAATTCATTATATTGTGGCCTTAAAACTTCTTCACCTGCCTTGGAAGAAAAGTGCAGATGTGCTCAGACATATCTGCATATTCACTGCTCACACTCAGCCAGCTGGTCATTGGTAAGAAGGGTCCAATTTGCTTGCTTATCCTGCCATATCATGTAGTGAGCCTCCCCTTCCATATATTTTATTCATGAATCATACATGATACTTGGGCTTCTCCTCTATGGACTGTTCATGCTGCATCCTTTCTCATACCTTTATCAATGCTGCCTTCTGTTCACTTTGTTACCCATAATTATTCTCCTTTGTTCCACAGGCATTCCCCTTTCTGTCTTTGACTACTTACTTAGCATACACAAGCTAAGGCCAGGTTATAGATACTACCTTTGGTTAGGCAGACATGCAGTTGGCTGAGTACCTATCAGCACACAGGCCTGCAACTAAGCAGAGTACTTAGCTGGAGTTTGGGTAGAGTATCCACCAAAAATGGTAGTGGGTTGAGAAGGAGCATTAGTCTTTAAATAGTTCATTGCAGATGATCTGAATAGTTTCATCAAGGGGAATAGTAGTAAATAGTGACTTTACTTCAAAACTTGTCATGACAATGTTATTGACTTCTAATTTATTTCTTTAACGAAACCATAAGAATTTTTTAAGGTGAATTTATTTGATGGTAGAGGTTTCATTAACTAATTTATAATTGAAAGTATTAATGGTGCTGAGGATGGGCTTGATAGGACTGCAGGATTTGTGAGTTTCCAGAAAGCCATAAAGGATGCCCGGGGATGAGCCACTAGTGAACTATTTAAAGACCATGATACTTACAGTAAAATCCCTCTTATCCGGCATCAACGGGACCGCCGACATGCCGGATACTTGAATATTGCCGGATACTTGAATAGAAGTGAAGTTATGTCCACAATTACCACCCTACACTCACGCGTCTTACCATAACAAAGATCAGCTGATCTTAATCAGCAGCTGATCTGATCAGCTACTTAAGTGTAAGCACAACACGCTTCCTCTTTTCTACAACTTTAGGCATGATGAAGGCGTCAGGCGATAAACAGTGCACACGCGGGACTGAATCACTGAGTAAACACAGTGCAGTGGGCCGCGGGTGACGCGAAGCAGTGCGCTCTGGTGGCGAGGGGACAAAGTACTCATCGATTTTATGAGTACACATTGATTTTTCATTGATTTTAAGGCTCGGGGGAAAAAAATGTGCCGGATACTCGAATGCCGGATGAAAGGGATTTTACTGTATTTTAATTACACTAAAAAAACAATTTGTCAGCTTATTAGACTTAGCATTTAAATACTTCCCTTTTTTTGTTTAACAATAAATTATATGTTCAAGTTGATGGTGTGGCCATGGGTTCTTGTTTTGGCCCCACTCTTGCTAATGCTTTCTTATGTCACCATGAAACCAAGTGCCTGAATGATTACCCTCGTGAATACAAACTTCTGTTTTAAAGAAGATATATTAATGACACCTTCCTTTTATTTAAACAATCTCAACACATACCTAAATGCCTCAGTTACCTTAACTCAAAACACCCCAATACTGAATTCACATGCGACACAGAAAACAATGGCTCTATTGCATTTTTAGATGTATAGGTGACTTGTAATAATGATCAATTGCACACAGTAGTTTAATGCAAACCATTTTTCACTGGTTTGCGGATTATCTTTCTTTTATTCCTCAGTTATTTAAGATTAATGCTATTAGAAATCTCTTATGTTGTTGCTACAGTCTATCTTCTAATTTGTTTACGTTTGATGAGATCAACTTTTTAAGAACATTTTTCCATAAAAATGGGTTCCTGCTGAGCATCATCAATAATACTATCTATAACTTTCAAGACAGTAAACTCAATAAGCCTTCCTTTGATGACACCCAGATGACACCTAAGAAATACATGAAATTACCTCACTATGGGCACCTTAGTTATGCTATTAGAAAAAGACAATGCCATATTTAAAACACAATACCCTGACACTAGATTCAATTTCATCTTCACTAATAACTTTAGTATTGCCTGTTCCTTTAAATTTAAAGACAGCATTCCTACTGGACTCATCTCCAACATCATTTATGAATGTAATTGTTTGAGTTGTAAGACTCGATATATTGGAGAAACCAAGAGGAATCTTATGCTTAGAACTAGTGAACATAAAGGTAATTTGACATGTTCACAGAAACAACTAGCTCATCCCCTTTCTCTGCAATAAGAACCCACTCACACAAACATGACCATCCTTTTTCAGAAAAAGGCTTCAGAATATTACATAAAGCAGATGCACACAGACATTAAAATACTGGAAGCTATTTACATTAAACACTTAAAACCTGAATTAAGTAACCAGTTATCATCATCCCAATTGTACCTTTCATAAACCTTTACTTAGAGCTTCAGCTTCTGAGCTAGTAGTCAAGCTAACTCTCACAACACCACCCTCTCGGTCCTCACCCTTCTACCAGCGAGTGCACACCAGGTTTGTTTTCCTTAGAGCTCACTTAGTTTTTTCTACTCATATCACTATTGCTCCTTGTATTATCTTCATTGCTTTTTATTATTTTTTTTTTTAGTTAACAGTATGACCCACTGTTATACATATGTCAGTTTTTTGTTTTCTTTTTGCTTTTTATTATGCCCCTTATGTGTTGTTTTTTGCTCTTATTTTTTAAATTATATTTTTTTTATATTATATTAAACATAATCATATATTTTAGCCTGAAGATGCCTTCTGTGAAGGTGAAATATTGCAAGTAATAAAGGGAAAAATAGAAAGAACTTTCAGCCACTCCAGGTGTGGGCATCCTCTTAATCTTTCACCATGCACATCTAACTGCATTATTCTTTTTACTAATTTTCTATCCTTCGATCTCTTCACATGCCCAAATCATCTTAACAAACCCTGATCTGCCTATCCAGCCAAGTCTCTCAAAGCACTAGTTCTTGCCTCATTTCTTATTGTCCCTTCATGTTACTCTACACACATAATCCTCAAATACTTCATCTCTGTTACATTTACCCATTTCTTTTCCACTATTCCTATGTTCCATGTTTCAGCACTGTACAACACATTGGGCACCACTATTCTCTCATAAAACTCTTTCTTTACACTCATACCCACTGTCCTGTATTTAAAGATCTTTCTCAGTCCATATGAATAATAGTACCATCAAATTTGATGTGAGAATCATTGATGAAACTCAACCTTTCTCAGTGGTAACAACTAACTACATATGGATAGAAATTTAAAATATAACCATTCAAAGAGAAAAAACATGATAATCAAGCAGCCTGTGTTCATGACCGAACATGACTTGAAACGGTGTGAAGCCAGTGCTGGGCTGTTTCTGTATGTGGAAACTATATAAGCACCTTCAATGAATTTATTTCACTTGATCATCCTCTCATTGCACAACTTGGCAATCCTGGCTTTGAATGACCGAACATGACTTGAAACGGTGTGAAGCCAGTGCTGGAATGTTTCTGTGTTTGGAAATTATATAAGCACCTTCAATGAATTTATTTCACTTGATCATCCTCTCATTGCACAACTTGGCAATCCTGGCTTTGAATGTTCTGTTAGTCCTTTCAGCTAAGCCATTTGTCTGAGGATGATATGCTGAAGTTATGCTCCTCTTGATTCCATAGGTTCTACATAGGTCATCATTGACCTGCAACATACATTAAGGAAATGTTCAATAAATAATGTGAGGCCAGTGACTAGTTCTTAGCTTCTTAACATAGTGTTAAAAGCCTTGTACAGCTATGGAAGTGTCTTGACGTCTTAAAAAAAAAGAAAAAAAAAAGGCAACAGAAAAATAAGTCAATTCATGTTTATCAATCATTTTTCTCTTACCATCTCTTATTCAGTAAGTGAAACACATAGAGGTTAACAGCACCACACTAACTCACCTTTGAACAAAACTTTCATCCTTGGTCTGACAGTATCCTGCCAGGTGCACCCCATCTGAAACCATTGTTAATAGTAACAAATAAAAGAGAACTCCAATTCCCATTTCATTCTTATCCTCTGTATTATCTGCTTAAGACAGTAAGTGTAATTTAATTTGAATCTTGCAATAGTGTGTCAAGTGACATATTCTTTGGATGCATTATTAGAACTTAAAGCATCATTTACTTGTGAATGAAGGACCTTATGCATGTAGCAACACTGCATGCACTCTATCCTTAAGTGCAAAAAACTTCACAAACTTTGTGAAGTAATCTACAAAGGTACAAACATACCTGTACCCATCATCCCTTAAAGGCAGTAGACCTACATAATCAAAAGAAAAGGAAAATTAAAATTAAGTAGGCATAAATGAAGATCAATGAAACTGCCACACAAAACCCAAGCAAGCAAACATTTTCCAAATTGAAGCAAGCACAAGATTTTTGTGAACATCATATAAGATGGAAAAGAAAACTGAGCAACCTTAAAAAAAAAAGCCTGTCACAGAAAACAGCATTGGCTTACAAGAGAGAGAGAGAGAGAGAGAGAGAGAGAGTCCCCATTGCCAAAGCAAAACAGCTGCCCTGATGCTGATTCCCACCACCATATAGCTATATGCAAACAAGGATGGCTTGAATAAAGAGGAATTATTCCTCCAATGTCTGTCCTAAGATGTAAGTTTTTCCTTATCTCACTATTTGTTTCTGAGATTTTTAATCAGTCAGTGCCTTAGTGAAATGTCCTCCAGAGAGGACCCTTTCTTCCTTCCCTTTTTGGTCACCCTTCCCCTTCCCTATAATTGAGAGGGTTATGAAATTATGTACACATTTTCAATAATGGGTGAAATAAAAATTAAGGAATTGATCAGAATTATCCTTATCCACACCAGGTACATACTTAGCAAGCCATATCTGCATGAAAAATGAGGTTGCACTATAAACAGCATACTTAAATTTTCCCAGGAGGCACAGTTAAAAGCAAAGTTCAGAAATGCAAAGGAACAAATAAGTTATAATAAAATACAAAATATCAAAATTAATCCTTACTAACCAAATCTACTACAACCAGCTTCTATGGTGCTTTAACCTTGATGAGTATCATAGCTGGGACCTGCATCTCCAGTGGACTGTACTTGGCACATGTTGCAACCTGAATATTTTATCAATTTAATTGGAACCCTTCAATATAGACATTATTGTTAAAATACTGGAACTATAAAAAGTATAAGTTATTATATGCTAGAAAATATAGAAGGTTGTCAACTTTAGATGGAACCAAAGAGGTCACTAACAGCTGGATTATGGTTAACATGTTAGAGTAAAGTATTGTGCTCATTTTGAGACATACTAGCCTTCGGATGTATTAAATGAAGGCACAGTTATATGTTATTTAAATAATGAAAGGAAAGATTTTCACATCTAACACCATGAAAAATTAACCACATCCTTGTGTTAACTCACTCCTGAAAGGGTAGCATAGGCCAGAATAAGCAAACAGGGTACTTGAAGCAATACATACATAATGTTTAGTGTCAATCTCATGACTATATTTACAATTATTTTGGTTTCAGTAGGTTAAGCCATGTCAGTTTGCCCTTTAGGCCACTCAGTCTTGTGGGGTAGCCGTGAGGGGCCTTGCCACCACATTGAGGAATTATTCATCTCACCTGGGCTTATTTCCTGAGTTAGGATATATGCTGGATTATCTTTAGTCGTTACATAGTTCACCTTTATAATGAGAATGAGTTGGTTGATTTCTCATACCCTATTGGCCATGTATGCAAGTAATGCCTCTTGACTTTGTAGCCAATATAGGATGATCTGGCTGTCACTCCATATATTAGTACTCTATGTTAATTGCACCTTCATAGGCTCCATGAATGAAAGTGGCTAGCCTAGCAGCCAGGACAACAGTTAATTTTAATTTAGGGATGATAAGGTTTTTTAGTTGGGGCAACCTTTGTTTTACTTATTATCAGATTTATTTGTCCATTGTTACAAAGGTAAGCACAAGCTCCATGTGCCTTACTGTTGGCATCACTAAAAATATGCAAGTCTGCTCCCTGCTGTATTATGGTTGCCTTAAGGATTTCTGTTTTACTTGCTGTTTTGAATAGATGCCATTGATCACGAGGTTCATTAGGTAGGGTTTGGTCCCATGATGTTTTTAGTTTCCACAGGCCTTGTAAAAATGTTCTTAACTTGTCACAAGGAGTAGTAGGCATAATGGATCAAATCCTTGACACCATATGTAAGCATGATCTTTTTGTTATCTTATCTGGATCCTTAGAATCACTGATTTTGAAAGTGTGTCTGTACCTGGTTTCCAGATTAATCCTAAAACCTTAACTAGGTTCTGTTTTTTTTTATATAACATTGTCAATTTCAAGTTGATCTTGTAGTTTGGGACTATTTGTTAGCCATTCTCTTTGCCTATCAATTTATATTTTAATTTGGCTAATGGGGACTGTAGAACAAAGGTCTTTTGTGAGCACTGATTTAATAAGGCCCTTAATCTTGTAATCTTTCCTCTTTTTCCTGTGAGGGGTAACATTAAGGTTGGTAAGATAGTTCTTTCCTTGGGAGTTGTTAAAGTTAATGTTGTTGTCTCCCTTGGTTTGGCCTCTGTTTCTGTTGTATTTGTTGCCTTAGGTTTTTTACACTAGGGTTGCCATATATGAACTATCAAAATTCCAGACACCTTCACTAACACCTGATTATGGTCCTGATATGATACTGGAAAACATGTAAATTAATTAAAAGAAACTCAACTTATTTACCTTTGCATATGGCTGATAATCTTGAATTCAGCTTCACTTCCTGGTTTAACAAAATAATGTGTCATCTTCATTGATGAACCCTCTTCTTGCACTGCTCTCTTATGTTTCTCAGAGCTCACATGTGACTGTAAGTCATTAATGCCTTTATGTGCCAGTGAGACAAATGTTCCTGGTTTACACACACCAAACACTTAGCTTCCCACTCATCCCTGCCCTTTTTGAAGCACAGGAGTTTGTTTTGCATCTCTGCAGTGAATTTACACTTTCATTTGGGCATCTTGACAAGAACAAGTAATAGTTGTAATGACAAGGTCACAAGGCTGCAAACAGTAATCCAAACTGACCCCTATCAGAGCTGGTGAAAGACTGGGGCGCAAGCGTGACGTCAAGTGAGGCAGTGTTGGGAAGGCTGCGAGCACCAACTTCATACAGGACCCATACACGTCAGAGTCTTGACCAAAACCAAACCAAAGCAGCTGCCACTCGGTGAACTCTCTCTCTCTCTCCCATCGTTTCAACCCAAGGAAATTTAATAAATGTGATTTTTTAACAGTTAGTAATGATGGAAGGTGAAATTCCGGACATTTGAGGGATTTTCAAAAATCCCCCCGGATGCAGATTTCGTTATCTGATTTCCGGATATGTTCGGGAAAATCTGGACGTATGGCAACCCTATTTTACACAGAGGGCATGGTAGTATTTTTCTCACAGTACTTGCAGTTTTTAATGTTGGGGTTTATGCAGCCTTTTGTACAATGTCCAGGTTCTAGACATCCATTGCATAGTCTTAATTGCTGAGCTCTTTTTGTGTCATGATTTCCATATTCGGGACATTTAAGCCATGGATGATTTTATTTCTGGCACAGTTTACATTGAATTTTAGGCTTTTCTTCCCTATTTTATAGCTATCTAATGTACCTCCTCAACAATAGATAGATTATTTTTAAGAGTAAATATTTCATTCCTCAGACAGTCCAAAGTTTCCTCAATGTTCAACACATTTTCTTCCAGCACCTTTTTATGTTTTCCCTTATAGGGGCTGGAAGATCATTTATGGGGAATTTGGAACATATTTCTTCTCTACTAATATTGTGTGCAATCAGTGACTTATATATAGGCTTTCATATCTTGCTGTAAATTATTTGATGCTAGTGATATCATGATTAGGTTTTTGCAGGCTAGCTAGTTTGGTCACCAGGGCATACTTGAGCCTCTTTCCTGCCATAATTGTCTTTTAAGTAGTTGGATGGCTGGTTCATAGTTTGAGGCTTCAAGTTTGAAACCTGATATCAGTTGTGCTGTCTCTCCCTCCAGCTGGCCCTTTTGGATAGATATTAAATCATTGTTTTGATGAATGGAGCACTCATATAGTACCCTGAACTTGACCCACTTGGTCAGATTGCCATTAAAGGAAGGTAAATTAAGTTTGAGCAGTTTGAATGGGTTTCCTTACTTTTCTGGTTTGGTTTTTTCCTGAGTGTCCTCTAGTTTGGTGAGGATTTCATTTATTTCATCATCATGTAATATATCCACCATTGTTATCTGTTGAGTGGTTGGATCTAATAATTCATAGATTCTTTTCATTATTGGTCTGAATTTTGGCTAGGATGTTCATAATAGTTGTTTTCCCAGACTGCTTCATGTGTGTCAGTGGCATGAATGATTTTTTCAGGATCCTTGGTGAGAGTGGTGATGCCAGCCTTGAGCTCCTCTCTCATTTGTTTTGGTTTCTTAAGATCCTCCATTTTAAGTTTAAGGAGTGATATATAACAAGACAGGTTGTTACTAGGGGGTTAGATTACTGTGGTGTGAAGTGTTGAACTACCACAGCATTGTCAGCCATATCACCTTAAGTCATCCATGTGTGGTTGCCATTTTCTGTGATGCTTTAGCAACATGCAGACACGTATGGCAAGCACAAGTTAAATCACCAATGAGGATTCAGTTTGAATGACCAGTTTGACAACTTAGCACACACAGGCTAAGGCCAGGTTATAGAACCTTTGGTTAGGCGGACACACAGGTAGCTAAACAGAGTACTTTGCTGGAGTTTGGCTAGAATATCCACCAAGGTGGTAGTGGGTTGGGAAGGAGCGTTGATGCAAAGTGAGTGCTGGCTGGGATCTAACTGGAATGAGAGAGCAGGGTATGTATATCTGACCACTTCTTGAATATGACTGACTTGCAGAATGTGAAGAAAACTGAGAACAGTTTTGTTCCAGAAATCCAAATCCACTAGAACTGAACCCTCACTGGTTCATTGAGTCATTATAGGAGATTGTTATACTTCAATTGAAATTATTACCCATCATCATTAATTTCTCTGTTGAAACAATAGTTCTGACAGAGCAACATTTTCTGCCTCCTAGGATGCTGTAATGTTTTATCTACCATATTTGCTGGCGTATTAGATGCACCTCTACGTAAGATGTACCCCTATTCTACAGGATGTTTTGTAGGGAAAAATTTTCATGTTAAATTTAATGGAAAAAAAAAAAAAGTCTAAAAGAGCAGTATGAGTGGAATCCCCCCCCTCCCCCATACATGTGAAGCAAACTCCATACATGGACATATAAGGCCCTATATAGAGTTAGCAGCTTGGGGAAGGAAAGGTGGCAGAGATGACAGAACACCTAACTTAATAGAAGCTGTTTTAGCAAGAGATGAGATGTGGAGTTTCAAGTTTAGACTACAAGTAAAAAAACAGAAGAAGTAGAAGAGGGGTACAGTTGAGTGTCACTGAAGAAGGGATAGTTGTCTGGAAGGTTGTGTTGAGATGATAGATGGAGGAACTGAGTTTTTGAGGCATTGAATAATACTAAGTTTTCTCTGCCCCAGTCAGAAATGTTAGAGAGATCAGAAGTTAGGTGTTATGTGGCTTCCTTGCCTGAACTATTTAGAAGAACAGTGACCATTGACCATAGCAGTCATAGAATGGTCAGAAAGGAAACTTGAGATGAAGTTACAGAGAGAAGGATAAAAGCTGTAAAAGGGTAGTTTGGAAATCAAAGCTTTGTGCCAGATTCTATTGGAAGCTTTTGATATGTCTGAGACAGCAGCATCAAAAGTTTCACCAAAATCTCTAAAAGAGTGTGTTTTGCCCTCACATCTGATGTGATGCATTGCACTGTGCACACCATGTGTGTGTGCCCTCCCCCTTCCCTCCTTTCATCCATCCCACCTGCCCACCCATCCACCCCCATTCTCTCTCTCTCTCTCTCTCTCTCTCTCTCTCTCTCTCTCTCTCTCTCTCTCTCTCTTCTTTATGTGTGTGTGTGTGTGTGTGTGTGTGTGTGTGTGTGTGAGAGAGAGAGAGAGAGAGAGAGAGAGAGAGAGAGAGAGAGAGAGAGAGAGAGAGAGAGAGAGAGAGAGAGAGAGAGAGAGAGAGAGAGAGAGAGAGATAGTTGCCAGTTGTGTCGCCTCACAGGGTCCTGTGAGGCTGGTGGTGAGAGATTAAGGAAATTGAATCAAATATAGTAGTTGGTTGCAGAAGTGAAGTTGTGTGAGAGGAACTAGCTGTGGAGAGCTTAGCTGTAGAGCAGTAGTGAGGGTTGTGTTTACATGGTAAAGTTGGTGACATGGTGCGTAGGGTAGATAAGACATGGAGGGATTCTGCTGACTCTGTAGAGGAATGGGTCATCTGGGGTCACATATCTGGTCCATCAGCCTCAGAAGGGAGTAGATTGTGCCCAGTCATCAGAGAGAGAGGTGTTGTGACTTTTTCCATAAACCATAGATCCTCAAATGCTGACTCTCATAGTCGTAAGTGTTGAGTTGTGGTTAATTAGCTAAGTAACTGCTACATGTTAAAATACACTAAGAATTATTATACATGTATTGCATTTAGTTTCTTTTATGCTGAATGCTTGTTAAGGCATAAACCATTATGTATTTTGGTTATTATATTGCACTTTATTATGATGGAATGTTATCTCTTTATGATGCTTCTGTGCCTTAATTGCATGTGAATGTTTTATTGTGTTTCAATATTCCTCATGCTGATGTCAAATTGTCACTACAGGTTAACTGCATTAAAGCAAGTAAATGACTGGGTCGTTTGTCATCCTGATCCCTTATAGATGTAATGGTGTCTACAAAGAGAAAGAGAGAGAAAATTTCTCAATACTTCCTCTCTCTCTCTAATTCTTCACTCACTTCTCACTTGCTGCTTATATGTATTCTTTCTACTTTCTCCTTATCCTCCCATCACCCTCCTTCACCCTTCCTCAACTTCCTTAACTCATGTACTCTCCTTCCCTGGATTATGTCCTTTCCTCTTTTGTCTTGTCTCAAATCTCCCACCCTATGACCTCCCCTTCTCCTTATATGTCAGAGATAAGGGACAAGGGAGAGGAAAGGGGGAGAGAGAGAGAGAGAGAGAGAGAGAGAGAGAGAGAGAGAGAGAGAGAGAGAGAGAGAGAGAGAGAGAGAGAGAGAGAGAGAGAGAGAGAGAGAGAGAGAGAGAGAGAGAGAGAGAGAGAGAGAGAGAGAGAGAGAGAGAGAGAATTTTATTAGTAGTAATATTATACTTTACAATGTTTTTGCTTAGTGTACTACTGTTTCAATTCCACAGCTATAAACCCAGTTATACAGGCCTAGGTAGCTGTATTATGGCTGTATTAGACGCAGGGTAATTATTAGATACTTTTTTCAAGAAAAAAAAGCATGTCTAATGTGCTGGCAAATGTGGTAATGGCCATCCATGACATGCTTTGATCAGTATGAGAGTTAAAAGTTTTAAGATACTGGAGGAAGAAGACGAGGAGGAGGTTTGCTTTAGCAGTACAGAGGGTGTTTGAGTTACAATTACAAGCAAGATACGTTTCAGTATCAATGTTCTGCAAACAATGTAATGCTTGCTTGCTTGATAACAGAGAGAGAGAGAGAGAGAGAGAGAGAGTGAAAACACCTTGTCTTATGGGTGATGTGATAATACTGAGTGGTGACAGGCTTGAGGCTTCTGCCAAACGCAAGAATTGAACATGCCAGGCATACGACCCGGGTTAAAATAAGACGCCTCTCTCTCTCTCTCTCTCTCTCTCTCTCTTTCTCTCTCTCTCTCTCTCCTTTTTGGGTTATACATACCTTTATTCATGTTATTAATTAAGATGGCTGTTGGAAAGCATAGGACAAATTTGTTTGCCTATTGGTGGACTTTAGAGTGGGTATAGCCAAAGTCCAGTAGGTGTAGCCATGAGTTATGAGACATTCTCTCTCTCTCTCTCTCTCTCTCTCTCTCTCTCTCTCTCTCTCATGCACATTTTTCCCTTTCTCCCTCTCTTTTTGGAGTATACTTGCCTTTATTTATATAATTTATTAATATGGCTGGCTGAAAGAATAAAACAGGTATGTTTGCCTATTCGGGGACTTAATGTAATGGAACAGGCTTTCTGTGCCATGCAGTGCAACACTCCCATCCCTATGCCTCTCAGAAGCTGACTGGTGGAGATCCCTATGCTGTGGAATCTCAAGCCAGACTCACTGCGGTGCAATATGATAAGTTTCTAAATCAAATTTATATTTTAAACTAGCATCTCAAAATAAACTGCTACAGGGTCTGTGTCCTTGGGTGGTGGGCACCTTTGCTATGCTGCTGTGCTGTGTGGGTAGTGGCAAAGTGGTATACTAGGTAAATATGGTGCACAGTGTCAAATTTGAACTTTTGGTTAGCAAAGGGAACAATATCGAGAGCTCAATTTCATTTTATGAATAGACTTCGCATCTCTGAATATTTGTAACTCATTACCTCGTAACTCAGACTGTATATGTCAATACAATCCTAAAAGGATTAAGTACTGCAATTCTCATTCAGAAACATTTTGTTAGCAGGAACGACAAACTCTCGCAGTCCTGTAGAGGAAGTTTCTTTGTGGCAGTGTACGTCATGTAATGAGTATCATTAAAGATTCGTTCAGTTTTGACCAGTTGTTTGATTTCATTATTGGAAGGAAGAATTTGAAGAGTTGGAAACTTGAGAATCATGCATTTTTGTTTGTGATTAAAGAGCTAGTGAGAAGAGAAAATGTTTTTTAGGTTTTTTTTTTCTTATGTGGGAAGGACTGATATTTACAGAGAGTGAAAATCATGACATGTTTATCAAGTTCAAGGCAATGAAATTAGAGTAACTGCACTTTCTGACCAAGACAGAATGCATTGTTCCTCTTTCAGTCTTGGCATGACATTGTTTGCTGTCAATAGTGAATGGATCCATTTTTCTTATGATTCGTTGCATATTTTGAAGAGCCTCAGTAACATTATTTTGAAGGAGAAAAAGTAAATGCAGCAAGCATTTACACACATTCCATTGTAGACCTACTCCCACAAGAAGCTGTCCTTAACCCGTACAGTGTTGCTTTATAGGAGTGAAACAGGTCATGTGGGGTTGGATTTTGGCCAAATAATATTATTGTCTTATAAAATTGCAAAAAAATAGCTGATTTGAACGATATAAATGCGATATATGTGTGTTCCCTGTAAGCTGTCGTTTTCTGTGAGTCCTTTCATGCGTGGCACCAATACTCCAGTGGTGGTGCGTAAGACAAAACATGTAGAACAGTACTATGTAACTTCCGCTTCTTATTTATTATTTCCGACACACTGTGAATGCTTCTTCCATGACTATATATTGTTTAGTTTGAGTTTCTTGTAAAATATATCTGAGGATTGTTTGTCTAGCCTTTCTATAGTCATATCATAGTACCAAATTTATCACGCTCGTACAGACTATATTTTCTCTATGTGTGTATAAGTAGCACAATATTATCCCTTCATTGCACAAGCATAACATGTTTTGTAACACCAACAACAAAAAAATTACACACAGCTGCCCAAATAACCCATTATACGAATTTTATGTTTTTTTATGTTGGTACTCCTGCATACCACAGCCTGCCCGCCCTCGCCCGCCAGCTGATCACATACCCCAAACATTTTCCCATTTACTACGTAGCTTCCGCGTCTTTGCATTTGCTGCCGACCAATTTGGTATTGCTCTGTTACTGTACAATTTACATAACATCCCAATTTTACAAGTATATCTAAGAGGTAATTGTGTATTACCTCTGGACTGTAGCATATCCCATGAAAATCTGTATGACTGGGAAACTGATGACTCAGGTTCCGAGCCAGGAATGAATACAAAGGAGAAACAGACAGCAACAACCCTGTTGGGCCCAACGAGGCTGCCTGTTTAGCTAACACTACACTAACTACAACTACAGTTCTATACTTCTATCTATCTACTGTGGGCCAAAGTAAGATGAGGAATGAATGATATGAAAGCACATGTGCATAAAAGACAGCAGAAATAATGTGGCAATTGATGCTTACATAGGGAAAAGTGTATTGGCTAATGTACCTACAACTAACTGTTGACACGCAAATACGCATCTCATGGCCATAGGGAAAAAAAATCTTGTGCCTGTAAACTTTAGGTTTCCGTATTATAAACGACCATAGGGAAAAAATATTGTGCCTGTAAACTTTCAGGTTTCCATATTATAAACGGCCATAGGGAAAAAAAAAACTTGTGCCTGTAAACTTTCAGGTTTCCGTATTATAAACGGCCATGGGCAAAAAAAATCCTGTACCTGTAAACTTTCAGGTTTCCGTATTATAAACTTCTGTCTTTCATTAGCAGCAAATGAAACATATTTTCCTATGCTCTATAGTATATACATTATTTACAATTATCTATACCACTCTAGTATATCTTGAGAGTGTGATATACCTCAAAACACGGGTCCAGACAAAGAGCCGTGTCGCGGGGCACACACATGAACCTCGTATCTTTGCGTTGCTTTGGCCGGAGTGTGGTGGTGCGGCAGACGTGGCAAGGCTTTTGGGCGTTTTTCTTGGCAGCTGTAGGTGGGATATACTTGGGAAAATGACGACCTGTGAGACGTGTAGGATCGTCACCATGAGATGCTCGTCGTCGTCCTGCTGTAGGAAGAGGCTCTGAATACTGCTCAAGAAGCTGTCTTATTACCTCCCTTGTGAAGTCATGGAGTGTCGGCTTCTCGCCAGTTTTGACCTGGTATAGAATATGGGCGTTGAGGACAGCACAGTCAATCAGATGAAAAAACATCTTTTTGTACCATTTCATTGTTTTCCTTGAACATTCCACAGATGACATCATGCTGTCACTTTTATCTACAAGGCGCATGTTTTGGTTGTAGACAATAACACATTCAGGTTTGTCGATGAAGGTTTTTGTGGAATGGTCAATGTTCTCACTCGTTTGCAACTTTGGTTCGTGGACACTGGTGAGGAGATGAACGTCTCTCTTGTCCTTCCATTTCACTGCAAGAATGTTGTTTGCCTGCTTGTGAACAACATCGCCTTTCTGCAGTCCGATGGGGAATTTGGCCATAAACTTGCGATTTGGCTTTACCGTACCACAGGCCCCAGTCATTCTCTCATGCAGATAGTGGAGCAGTGTAGGACTGGTGTACCAGTTGTCAACAAAAAGTATATGTCCTTGACCAAGGTAAGACTCAAGCATGGTACTGACAACGCTTCCTGATATGCCCAACTTCTTATTCTCTTTGATGTTTGTTCTTGCCCCAGTGTACAAAATCATGTCCAAAATGAAGCCAGTTTCACAGTCACAAAGAACAAATAGTTTTAGGCCAAATCGGTGGCGCTTGGATGGGATGTACTGGCGAAAGTGTAAATTACCACGCCACAGAACCAAACTTTCATCAATAACTAAATTTTGAAATGGTTTGAATGATGACTTGAAACTATGGCAAATGTAGTCAAAGATGGGCCTTATTTTTCTCATTTTGTCATCATCAGTTGGCTGAGTGTTATCTTGAAAGTGTAAGGCTTGTAGCAAAGCAATGAACCTGTTTACTGACATGATTTTACTGAAAATAGGCTGGCGAAGAAGTGGATCTGTCGACCAGTATTCCTTATAATTTTCCCTTGGAGTGAGCCCCATCAGCATAACTAAAGCCAAAAATGAGTACATTTCTTTTACATCTGTGTCCTGCCATTGCAAGAAACGAGAGTGTGGATGGAGTATTTTACCTGCTATCATAAAGCCATGAAACTTGTTGCTTTCTTTGACTATATGAGCCATTATGTCTTCCGTGAAAAACAACCTAAAATATTCACTCTCTGTGCTGCCATCATGAACGAGTCCATGTGGTATACCACGACCATGAAGATCAAACTGAAAATCAGTGGGCAAAAAGTCATGCCCATCTCTCCATTCCCATTGTACATCAGCATCAGCATTTATTGTTTGGTGTTGAGCTTGGGATGTAGATGGTGTGTGCGCTTGACTAGCGAGGTCATGCAGTGGCTGAGAAGCTGATAGTGAGGAAGCACCTACTACAAGCCCGGACTCCCCACCATCCCTTTTCCGCTTCTTGCTGGAATGAGCAGGAGCAGATTCACTTTCATTTTCATCATCACTCCCCCTGTCTGATTGTATGTAATCAGAGTCATCTTCATCGTCCTCCTCAGAGAGATCACTGTCCCCCAACTCTGTGACATTATCGTCATAGAGAATATTCTCTATTTGCGCCGATGTCAAGCCCCGCGGCATGGTGCACAGGACAACACGTGCTTACAGCGAGGGTGTAGCAGCGTGTCTAGCTATCATGACTCATTGCCGGGCCAGCCCACCAACCCGGCGCCTCACGCCCCAGGGCTGCCAACACAACCGACGATGACTGTACGCATGAACACAAAATATATTGAAATTGCTATTCAAGTTGGAATAATATAAAAATAGCTGATCTACTGAACAGTATTTTGAGTATATTGATAAGTAATTATGACACCACTAACATATTTTTATAAATATACCTATTTTTTCAATAAATCATTCGTGGTCATGGATACATTCTATGTAATAGACCACAGCAATACAATAAAAATGAGAGTGAGCTTTCAAAATCATATTTAGGCATAGAAAAGACATCTTGAACCATTTCTACAGGTTTAGGTGCCGTGAAGTAAAAGAAAACGATGATCGTATATATACGTACTAAACACTTTCCCTCCCGAACGTATATATACGTACTAAACACTTTACGGGTTAATGCAGTATATGTATATCAGGTGCATAAATCCTTTTAATTGCTGAAATGTTTCAGTTACTCTTCATTTTAAAGATGTTTATTGCTAAATCTTGTCTTGTAAAATTTGCAGGGAATGTAAGAACAGCATGAAAAATGTGTGGTTCACCTCATGTGCACATCACTACAGAGGACTGGTTGATACTTTAACTAGACAGCACTTCAGATGCTCTGGCTTGACTGATCTTTGTTCAGTTCCCACATCTTAGTTATGAGTTGGATGAATGACACCTCTTTGACACTGTTGAGGTTGAAGAGAAAGTTGATGTTCCGGTTGGACGAGGTTTATTCGCACCTTGAGCATATGTAACAAATACCAAATATAAATATACAAATCTTGAAACCTATGCAAATAATGCAGTGAGTGAATAATATGGGTAATGACTGTAATGAAATACAAAACAAAAAAATCTAGAATATAAAGGTAAAACTTGAATGGGATGAGTGGACAATTAACTATCAAGGAAAAAGCATATTAATGAGATTTTGTGAGTTTGTTTTTAGTCACTGCCAAACTGTTCTGTTCTCTTCGAGGATGCTGTACTGAAGGGATGACTTAAAACAGCATTACAAATACTCCCCCAACAAGAGAGTCCTTGCCTGGTCAGAGGTCAAGACGGTCAGGCTGTTGGATGAGCTGTCCAGTGCGGGACGAGGTGGGGCAAGGTCCATCTTTAGGGGATGGTGCAGGAGGACATGCACTCAGGTGGTGTGAGGTAGAAGTTGGGTTGTCAACAAGTGGCAATATAGGCATGGAATCCTCTTCCTCAAGGTAGGCAGGTTTTAAGTGGTTGATTGACACCCAGTCACTGCCTCTGGCTATACTGATGCAAAATGCCTACGGAGTTACATTCTAGGGTGGAGTAGGGTCCCCAGTAAGGGCAAGTGAGGGGTGGTTTGTAAGCGTTGTACCTTACGAAGACGTACTTAAAGGAGTTTAGTGATTTGGGGAAGTATCATGGAGGCGATGTCTTGTGTGTTTGGACACATGACTGGTACTTCCCCACGGTGTGCCGTAGTCTGGTGAGATTGTTGTCATCAACGGCTGTATTGGATGATGGACAGAATTCTCCTGGAACAACAAGAGCTTCTCCAAAAACCATCTCGGCTGGGGAAACATGCAGTCCCTCCTTCAGTGATGACCGCATCCCAAGGAGGACCCAGGGTAGTTGGGCCTTCCAATCTGGTCAGGTACAGTGTGCCATCAGCACAGCTTTTAGGGTGCGGTAGGTCCGCTCCACCATGCTGTTGGTTGCTGGATTGTAGGCCGTGGTGCAATGGATGTTTGTCCCCATCAACTCTCCCAGGGACGTCCACAGCTGAGAGATGAAGGCATGGCCCCAGTCAGAAGTAATGTCGTCTGGAACACCAAAGCAGCTGATCCATCCATGTAAGAGAGCCTCAGCGCAATCTCGTGCGGTAGCATTTGTCATGGGTATTGCTTTTGGCCAGTGTGTGGAACACTCTGTAGTGGTGAAGAGGTACTGTGAGGCATCTGATGGTGGAAGGGGGCCACCCATGTTGACATGAATGTCCAAAATGACACTTGGGCTGGTGGAAGTCTCCTATCCCCAACTCAGTGTGGCAGCCAACTTTACTTGTCTGGCAGGTAATGCAGCATTGGGCCCATTGCCTTATGTCCTTATTCATTCCGTGCCAAATGAATTTTTCCTTTATGAGATGGGCAGTTGAGTATCCAGATAGGTGTGGCAAACCATGGACAACATTGAAGATTTTGCTGTGTTGGGGCTCCGGGATGAGAAGTCGCAGACAACCGGTGCTAACATCACAGAGGATGGTATGGCCCCTGTCTCCGAAGGCAACATCCTCCCATCGCAGACTCGTTATGTCAGTGCGGTAGGCTGCAGTCTCAGGGTCATTCTCTTGAGCAGTTGCTATCTCTTCATATTCCGAGGTAGACTGAGTTTATTTCCACTCTTGAGAGGGCATTGGCCACCAGATTCATCTTTCCTGGGGTGTATTCAATGGTGCAATTGAACTCAGCAATGCTGGAGAGGTGCTGGCCATTGTTGGTCTGACCAAGCATCACCCTGTTTGGAGAAAGCATGAACCAGTATGCGATGGTCCGTACAAATGGTGAACGGGATTCCTTCTAGGAGGTGTTTGAAGTGGTGAACAGCGAGGTAGACAGCCAGTAGTTCATGGTCGAATGTGCTATATCTTGTTTCTGCTTGCCGGAGTTCCCAGCTGAAGAATCCCAGTGGTTGTGTCGTACCCTTGATGGTCTGCTCGATGACTGCTCCAACAGCAACAGAACTCGCATCTGTGGTCAGTGTAAGAGGAGTGCTGGGGCACAGGAAGGAAAGAGTTGTAGCTGAGGTGAGGGCGGCCTTTGTGTCCTTGAAGGCTCATTCCTGTTTTGGTCCCCATTCCAGCTCTTTTGGTTTGCCAACGAGAGAACTGTAGAGCAGTTCCATGATCTGGGCAATGTTCGGCAGGAAGCAATGGTAGTAGTTTACTATACCGATGAATTCTTGGAGTCCTTTGATGGTGGTGGGACAAGGAAATTTTGAAACAGCATGCACCTTACCCAAAAGGGGGGAGACACTGGTGGATGATATCTGGTGTCCAAGGAATTCCACTGATGTAGCGCCAAACTGGCATTTGTTCTGATGCACAAACAGGCCGTTGTCCTGTAGTTGCTGCAGAACAGTTCGGAGATGTTGGAGATGTTCCTCTGAGTTCTTGGAGAAGATCAGTATGTTGTCCACATAGCAGGTGCAGAAGGGAAGGTCTCTGAGGATGCCATCTATTAGGTGCTGGAAGGTTGCCCCTGAATTTCGAAGACCAAAAGTGGAGTAATTGAATGTGCAAGTCCCAAAGGGTGTGATGACTGCTGTCTTGGGTATGTCTTTGAGGTAAACTGGAACTTGAAAATACCCTTTCAGGAGATCAAGCTTGGAGAAAATCTTGGCCCCATGTCGATTGGAGATAAGGTCTGCCATGTTGGGAATTGCCAGTGATCTGGTTCTGTAAAAAGATTAAGTTGCCTGTAGTGTCGCTACAGGGCTGCCAGGTGCCATCAGCTGTCTTGACGAGGTGAAGAGGAGATGCCCATGGACTTGAGGCTTTCTGACATATGCCCATTTGTTCCATGTCGGCTTAAGCTTGTTTTTCTGCTTGAAGTTTTTCAGGGGATAGCTGTCTAAACTTGGAATGAACTGGGGGGGTCCGTTGTTTTGATGTAGTGGAAAATTCCATGTTTTGATGAGTAACCATGCTGCTGATGGAGTTCTAGGCGGAATACTTCAGGGAATTCTTGTCTGAGCATGTCGTAAAGGATATCTATTCTCAATGAACAGATTTCTGTGTGTCGGCAGTGGGAGCCAAGAGGAGCTGAGCGGAATGTTGCTACATCCAGCAATTTATGGTTGGCAACATCAATGAGCAATCCATAATGACTCAGGAAATCCACTCCTAGGAGAGGCGTCTTGACATCAGCGATGACGAAATCCCAAGAAAAGCTGCGTTCGGCTGCTTGGATAGGGATGGTGCGGGTGCTGTAGGTGGGAATTGTACTTCCATTGGCTGCGATGAGCTTGATGTCTAATCAGTGTGTCAAAGGGCAGTTTCTGTCCTCTGCTGTGACTGGAAACAGGAAACAAAAAGTGCCTGTGTCCACCAGAAACTTACGGCCAGATAAGATGTCTGTGATGAAGAAACCAGAGGCTGGTAAAGCAAGCGCATTGATATTCCCAGGCTTGGGGTCCGAAGAGGCCACTGCTGTGGTCAGTGGTGGCCTCATTAACAGTTTTTTGGCCACTGGCAACCTGGGGTGCATTTGCAAGCTCCAGCTCCGAATTTGTGATGGTAGTAGCACAGTCCATGCTGTCCATGTTGGCTGGAAACTCCTGGTTTGCAGTTGCACGTCTGGTTGTCGGGCAGCCACTTGCAAACAGGTGGCCTGGCAGCATTGGTGTTGGGCAGGTTGTCAACTAAGGCAGGGCAGATAGTGTCGGGGGCACAGGACGCTTTTGCGGTATTGATAAGATTGTCCACCTTATTTATGAGCTCTTCCACGGGGCAGTCATCAGCTTCGTGTAGGGCAGCTCTCACAGATGAGGGAAGACGTTGCAGCCACAGCTCCCACAGCAAGTCTACCCGCTGTGGTTTGCCAGTAGTAGAGTCATGTTCAAGTAGTGTAGCTAGAGCTTGCATCTCATTCCATGCTGCATGTGCTGTGGTGTCTCCCAGAGGTGTTAGACGAAGATTTAGAAGACGTCGGAGCCAGGCGCTGACGGAGATCGTGAACTCTTTGAAGGAGATACTGCTTGAGGTCGTCGATGACATCTTTGTCCTGGTTGTCCAGCCATGCTGTGATGCGAGGAAAAATTGTCTCAGGGATGGCTTCCAGTACATAGTCGGCCTTGGTTTGAGGGCTTGTAACTTTCCTCAGTCGGAACTGAACTTCTGCTCGCCGAAACCATGATGCAGCCTCACTGGCGCAGAATGGTGACAGCTTCACTGTGACGGTGGAAACGGTTGGTTTTGCATTGCTGGGCTTGGTATCTTCTTCCATTGCTGAAGAGTAGTTTCTTGTCCAGGGGTCACCAGTTGTTGAGGTTGAAGAGAAAGTTGAGTGTTCTGGTTGGATGAGGTTGATTCACACCTTGAGCATACATAACAAATACCATACTAGATATAAATATACAAATCTTGAAACCCTATGCAAATAATGCAGTGAGTTGATAAAACGGGTAATGACTGTAATGAAATACAAAACAAAAAAATCTAGAATTTAAAGGTAAAACTTGAATGTGATGAGTGGACAATTAACTATCAAAGAAAAGCATATTAATAAGATTTTGAGAGTTTGTTTTTAGTCATTGCCAAACTGCTGTTCTTTTCAAGGATGCTGCACTGAAGGGATGAGTTAAAACAACGTTACAACATAAGGTCAAATTAAAACTCAGATTAGCTCTTGACTTCAGTTCCTGACTAAATTTGAAGATATAGTGACATATAACATCAGACTGTTAAGATAATAATCTTTTCTATATAACTAATTGTACATACAGAAGAATTTTTGAACGTGATGAATGTCAAACAGTATTGATACCTTGTTAGATGTTAGACAGAAGCAGTGAAGCAAAAGACTAGATGTGGAATTTAGGTGGCCTCTCCATTCCCACTGAAAATACATTGAAGCATTCTAAGGAATGGAAACAGTACTGTGTGGTACTTTGGAGAAGTCTAAGGGAAAAGATGTATTTTCCTTGGCAATCATAAGTTTGTGTTGCCTTTGCATGTGTCCCAGCAACTGATCAAAGGCATCAGTTCCATCAAACTTGGAATATTTTTATCCCTGAGTATTAAATGGGAAGAAGAAATGAATATGAGAAATTGTAAATTTGTTACTTTGGAATAGTAAATTTTCATACACAGATGTACCCACAAAACTTTTTTTTTCCATTATATTCTTGCAAAATGTTCTGCTCTTGCCCTTCTCTAATTGCATGTCCCAAGAATTGAGTAAGAAGAATGAATTAATTTCCCATTAAGTCTATCCATTCTCTGCTAATTAGGGAAATGGTCTAAAGGTGGCAGTACTATAGTGGGATCAGAGCTTTAGTTAAGGCTTTGTGTTCCTTGAGAATTAAGCTTCCTTGGGGGGTGACAGCTGTACTATAAATCAACCTTACCATCTTCCCCTTCCCTTTGATGGGGATCCCCAGCCACCGGGTACCACAAATGAACCCACTCCCTTTCCTTCCTTGGGGATGCTTGTGAGCTAAGTTGATAACCCTGGCAGACATATACATATGGAAAACTTCATAATTAAAGCATTTTATACATACTGAAGTTACAATAGTGTAATGTATAATAATACATGTAATGATAGATTGAATAACAAACTTCATAATTAAAGCATTTTATACATACTGAAGTTACAATAGTGTAATGTATAATAATACATGTAATGATAGATTGAATAACAAATACATTAGCATAATCATAAACACAATGTAAATAATGCAGCTGGCTGCCTGGTGCTGTATTTGAACTTTGTTAATCCCATGTGTGTCACCACACCACTCTCTCCCAACTATCCAGTAAAGCCACAGGCTGCTGTCACACCACCACTTTTGTGACCAGATTTTTTCAACTGATTATGCCTTTCTTAATATGAGTCAATTGGATAAATGTTCAAATTGGTGTGGTGATAAGTAACTACTGGTGAAGCTCACAACAGAACAATAAGATGATAAACAAGAGGATATTCCAGCTGAAAAAGCAAGCATGAACAAGGATAACTGCAAAAATCAGCACAATGGCCTATGAAACAGGGAAGTGTAGACAACCAGCAGTTGAGCCAACTGATGTTTCCATGGGCTTATAACCATAATAAACAAAGTCTTTCATAAACTATAAGAACATTTGAGTTAAATTTGCTCTTTCATAACTTATCAGATATATATTCCAACAAATCATAAATCATTTGCTACTATAATATCTAAGTAAAACACTGGATTAGTCCATAAAATATATGAAGAAGGTCCATATTGGGACCCTTTCCCAAATGGCAACAATGTCGCCTCCTGCTGCTGTCCACCCCCACCATGCACCCATCATGTTGATAGTACCCCAAAGCAGACGACACAGTCACATCACCAATGGGTTGATTTATGGTATGGCTGAGCCCTCCCACTCTTAGTATGTGACTGCTCCCTAAGAATGAAGGAATTATACAAGGATTACCAAAAGTCAACAGGACTTCAAAGTAAGGAAAATCTTTTAAGTTACATTTTAGTAATTATGATAGGTATATACATTTTATCTCTTAAAAAGTCCTCTTTAATATGGTGCATTACCTGCTTTTTACATCCCTTGGAGATGTGTATGTGACTGTGCTGCTTCAAGTGAACAGTCTGCATGTGTTAATATTACTGCTTGGCTAGTCTTTGCCTCATATTTTCAGTGAATTTCATTAACAAATAAATGTTCACTATGAGGATTGATAGCCAGACTTTGAAATATTTTCTGTACCTGTTGCAATAAGTTGAAATATTTTCTGTACCTGTTGCAATAAGCATAATTCTCTAGTAGTTGTTGCAGTAAGAAATTTTTTTGTATTTATTGCAGTAAGCAGAAATTTAGTTAACTAAAAAAAAAATGTGTTTCCTAATGTGAGCCTCTGGAACCCTTCCACAAAGAAGTTCTAGATGCAAATAACTGGATAGATGAACAGGAAATACAGAAACCCTGTTACATTAGTGAATCTGATCTAAAAAAAAAAACTACACTGAAGGAAGGGGTTTTGTCAGATAAGTAAGTCAATATATTCACAAATATAAAGCAGAAACCAGATTCAGGCCATGACAGATGTATGGATTAAAGAATCTTTAACAAACATGGCAGTTATGATCATCATCAACTCCTTCCCCTCTTGTACTGTCAAAACATAAGGTGAACCAAGAAAAGCTTACTGTGGAGTGACTAATTTTCTTAAGATTCAGCCTCATGCACTCTTCTGGGAGCTTTTGAGAAATACATACTGCATACCTTAGCCTCTAGGCCAGGGGTGTCAAACACGCGGCCCGCGGGCCGCATGCGGCCCGCCACACTACTATGTGCGGCCCGCGGCACGTCTCATATTTCAGTCTTACAGTTGGTCTTTTTACAGGAATGATTAAGCCAGCCAGCCCTTTGCATTTTAAAGTCATTATATAAAGATATAAAGATACTATTATATTTTTTGGGCGGTGATGTTCCTCTGTGGTATAGTAACTCCCAACCTCGTCAAGTGTGTGTGTGTGTGTGTGTGTGTGTGTCCGGCTCGCCGCCACCCGCCAACATTCTCTCTCTCTCTCTCTCTCTCTCTCTCTCTCTCTCTCTCTCTCTCTCTCTCTCTCTGTGTGTGTGTGTGTGTGTGTTATTGTTAAAAGTATTTTTCTTAATTAAAGTAAGTGATTGCAAACACAATGTCACCAGCAGGAACTTTACCATCTGCTTCAAGTTTTCTATCGTGTTTTGTAGTGAATGAATTATTCTCATATATTTTTACGTAAATCATGTGACCATTTCGTCTCGTCGACTGCGTTCCAAAGCCAGTGACTATAGGTGACGAGAATACACGTAGTCGTACGGGCCCTGCTCCGTAATATACATGTATTAGACGTGACCATAACTCGTCATTCCTCCGTCTCACCGAGAATCGGCCTTTGACTTCAGTCCTGCTTTGTCCTTCGAGAGCGTCACAGCGTCAGACTTTGGTGTGACTCTTACTGCATATCATCTCATCATGATTTCCAAGAAGCGAACAGTTACTGAAGAACATCGTGTGATGCAGGAAAAGTGGAAAATATCTTACTTTTTTTCTGAAGTGAATGGAAAACCAACTTGTTTGATTTGCAACCAAATTATAGCGGTGTCAAAAGAATATAACATTCGGCGACATTACACAAGCACTCATGCTTCAAAGTATGATGTGTATAGTGGAAAACTTCGTGAAGAAAAAGTAAAGACGCTAGAACAGTCTCTCAAAAGGCAGCAGTCAGTGTATCAGCGTGTTCATGAAGCCAGTGACACTGCAGTACGGGCAAGTTATAGGATTGCACGGGAAATAGCTGTGTCATCGAAACCATTTTCAGAAGGGGACTTTATAAAGAAATGCATGATGATGGCCGCAGAAGATATTTGCCCTGAAAAACGTAGATCATTTGCAAACATAAGCCTTTCAAGAAATACAGTTGCAGAAAGAGTAAATGAACTGTCAGAAAATCTTAATAGTCAGCTCAAAGAAAAAGTTGCTAAATTTGTAGCATTTTCTGTAGCAATCGATGAAAGTACAGACATTACTGACATAGCTCAACTAGCAGTGTTCATACGTGGTGTTGATGAAAATATGCAGGTAACTGAAGAATTTGTGGAATTAGTACCAATGAAAGGAACAACAACAGGGGATGATATATTTGTGAGTTTGACTGGTGCACTTGATAGGATAGGTGTTGACTGGAAGAAAACTGTGAGTCTGACAACAGATGGAGCATCTCAAATGGTTGGTAGAAAGGCTGGCGTGACAGCAAAGTTAAAGGAAAAACTACTCACCCTGAATTCAGACCATCAAATTCACAGTGTTCATTGCATAATTCACAGGGAAGTGCTTTGCAGTAAAATATTAAAGATGGATCACGTTATGGATGTTGTTGTCAAGGCAGTAAACTTTATACGAGCGCGAGGTCTGAACCACAGACAGTTCAACTGCCTATTGGAGGAAACTCACTCTCACGGTCTGCCTTATCACACTGATGTTCGTTGGTTAAGCCGGGGAATTGTGCTGAAGCGCTTTTATGAATTAAGAAGTGAAATACAAAGTTTCATGCATAACAAAGGAAGAAATGTCCAGGAACTGAAAGACTATGATTGGCTTCAAGATTTAGCCTTCATGGTAGATATGACAGAACACTTGAATTTGCTCAATACAAGACTGCAAGGTCGCAATAAATTGGTGACAGACATGCATGAGTCCATTCGTGCTTTTGAGGTGAAGCTCAAACTTTTTGAACGTCAACTAGCAGCGAATAATGCTGCACACTTTCCTACACTGAAATCATTGCAAAGCACACCTGAGTTTCGTGGAATTATCAGCAGAGAAAAGTACTGCAACATGATTTCCAAGTTACTGAACGAATTTGGAGAAAGATTTGCAGACTTAAAGAACCTTGAGAGTGATTTCTCGATCTTTCGAAATCCTTTCGCTGCAAATCCTGATGAGACACCAGAGGATATTCAGTTAGAACTAATTGATCTTCAGTGCGATTCTGCGTTGAAGGAAAAGTTCTCAAGTGTTGATATTGGTACATTCTATCAATATGTTGGGCCAAGATATCCTCGAATCAAATGTTTGGCATCAAAGATTATGTCAATGTTCGGCAGTACCTATGTCTGTGAGCAACTCTTCTCACTGATGAACTTGAACAAGTCTGGACTCAGGTCTCGGCTCACTAATGAACACCTCAACTCAACACTGAAAGTAGCCATTGCTCAGTCTCTGGCGCCAAACATAGACGAACTTGTACAGACCAAGAGGTGCCAAGTTTCTGGGAGCAGCACGACCAGGAATTAAGGTAAATGATGCTTCCTTTTCTTTACTGGTTTATCTTTTGGTTACGTGTGTGCAAACGCGAGTGAAGGTAGAATATATTATTATTATTATTATTATTATTATTATTATTATTATTATTATTATAATATTACCTATTATTATTATTATTATTATTATTATTATTATTATTATATAATTACCTATTATTATTATTATTGTTATTATTATTATTATTATTATTATTATTATTATTAATATTATTATGGTCATACGTGATTATCTGGCCCGCACATTGAATGTGAAGGTGAAATCTGGCCCCTTGGGATAAATGAGTTTGACACCCCTGCTCTAGGCTGCTTAATTAAAAAAAAACATTTCTCTCTAGCTTTAAGACTGAAAACATATAAATAAAATTTTTAGGTCTATTTTGAATATAATAAAAATAGCTATTCAGTCCTGAATAATTGTTACTAGGTGCTAAATGTACAATAAAACAAAATAATTATATGTTCATACATTTCATATTTCTCATTTACATTTAAAAGTATATTTAATACTTTAATCTTGATTTAAATTAATTTCTTACATGACAATATTCTTCCTAAAACATCTTTTTGTACAATTCACCCATACACACTGACCATGTCATGTACCCTTCATGTATTCCATTATTTCCAGGTACTTACCCTTCAAAACAATTTATGCACTTTGGGATGCAGTAAGGAACCAGATTGACTATCACCACTTTTGATGACCACTAGTGGTTTCTTGAACTTCTGTGGAAGAGACAAGGTGTTAGATACTGATACTGATGTGCAGGGAAATAGAAAATAATAATAATAAAAATAAATGAGTTAATAAATAAATAAAAATTGCTGAAAACAAGCTAATGAATGGGGAACATATCCTGTGTGATGTGTTGCTTAACCCACTGACTACTTCCATCACTGAGGGCTACATCAATGATCTTGACTTGGATTACTTAAAAGAAACTTATTTATGCTACTAATGGTCATGGAAACAAAGAATGTTTGTAAAACCAATAAACAGAGCCTGGAGAATATATGTTTGCTATCCCTGTTGTGCTGTAACATTTGTAGACTGACTGTTGGTGAGGGTAGGTGCACACCACAGCACTTTTTGGATACTGGAGGATCTCAAGTAAGGCACAAAAAAGGCTGCTTTCATAAGGAAAAATAAGAATTAAACCTGTTACTAAATTCCATTCATTCACTGGAAGGAGGAAGCTGGAATGAGCAAGCTGAGTGGACTAAGGTGAATGTGTAAGCTGAGTGTTGGTTGGCCATTGTCATTTATTCCCCATTCAGGTATTTCTTTGTTTTTACTGCATTTTACATTATGTTGCAATTCATATGGTCCATCATATTTCATGTATACTAAAAGATGATAAGCGCAATATTCCAGCCTATAAAGAATAAAGAATTGATGAACAAAATCTCTCAAAGAATGCATCATCAATGTTGCCAAGTATGTGAGTAGTACACACAACAGTTTTCAATACATTCAAATAAAAATCTTGCACTATTGCAGTATTTTTATTATAATTCATTAATACTAAAAGACAATAATAATCAAAACACTCAAACTTACCATGTGAAATAAAGGAATAAAGAGCAAAACATATTTGTGAATGTTGTGGAAATTTCCACTATTGTGCATAATACCAATGCCTTATTGGTTTATGGTGTGATTTGTATATAAATTGTAAAGTTAAATTAAGGGATAATTAAGGTTAATTTAGTAAAAACTAAGTATTAGTTGCTTTTATAAATAAATTGGGAATTAGAGATATGGAGATGATTATAGGTAGCTATTGTTTTTGATATAGGAAGGAGCCCACGAGGAGTGGAACTGCCTGACTCGCAGCTGCCTTTCAAGTCATATCTACTCCACTTTGAATATTCACTAAGTTGCTAAGAACTTAGAACCCCGGAAACCTGCACAGCAGCAAATAATCTGTCTTTGCTATGAAAACACAGTTAGCCACTGGCCTGGAATGCACAGTGACACCAACTCACCACCGACCACAGCCAGCCCAAACCACAGGTAAGTTATTGGTTATTTATGATTATATTTAGTTGTGTTTTCTGTGTTTGTGTGTTAGCTGGGAGACCATAGAGTGAGTGTAAAGGTCTAAAAAGTTCCCACAAATATAATTTACCACCAATGTTAGTATCAAGTATGTGACATGTAGCACTGTCACAACACAGCTGCCACAGGCAGTGCACCCTGCAAATAGTGCAGCTAACTACAAAGCAAGAAACCAAGTTCAAATCTTGGTCATGGCTTGGATTTTTCTGGGATGTCTGCCTGTTACTTGTTGGTTCACTCAGCTTTGAAATGGGCACCAGCCACCTGTGACTGGGAATGTGATGGCAATGGAGAAAAGGAAATGGCAGCCCTACTCCATATGCCATGGCCCAGGAAGGGTGGCGCTGCCTGCCCCATGCCAATGCTCACCAAAGTGTGGCCCACCTTCACTCTTTTACACCTATGGTGAATTAGCATATATGGGCTAATACCAGGTTACAGAATAAGATTTACCTTGATCTAGGCAGACATGGGATGAGGCTAAGTACCTATCAGTGCACAGGCACAGGACTAGACAGGGTACTTAGCTGGAGTTGGGAAGGGATGTCTGCCTGTAGTAGTAAGGTTAATAGGAGGAATGATGAACTGCAATGAACACTGGCTGGAGTCTAACTGCTTGAATGGGAGGAGTATAACTCTGATCGCTCCTCAAGTGTAACTGACTGGCATATGAAGCAAACTGAGAACAGTTTTGTTCCAGAAGCCCGGATCGACAAGAACTGTATCCTTGTTAGTCTATCCACTTGTTACAGTGGATAATTGAAATTATTACCCGTCAACATGAAACCCTATTGGGACAATAGTTTCGACACCACTAATAAATGTAAACTTTGGGAAGGCAGTGTGTGCTGCCTGTGGCAGTTGTGTGGTGTCACGTACATGACACAAACATTGATTAGATTACGTACATTCATTGAGAGATTTTGCTCATTAATCTTTTATTTTACATGATAGGCTTGAATATTTTTTTTGGCATTTATGAAATATGATAAAATGCTCCAATTATACAAGATTTTAATTAAAATGCAGTAAAATAATATACATCGGTGAGTTGTGAATACACAGAAGCAATCAATCACTAAGCTTGCAAGTACGGCTTGGGTCAAACAGCTTGTTTAGTTCAGATTTCAGTAGTTGAATTACAGTTACATGAATTCACAGAGTGCACTTAGTACCTTGATACATGGGGTCTTAGAACACTAGCTAAAGATGTTAGTGTCTTAAGATTTCAGTGTCAAAATAAGGCATCATGTGTATAAAAGAATGAGGAAAAACTTAATTCTTGAAACTGAAAAGCCAGAGTTTTTTGCTATGGAAAGCAAAAGACAAGAAATAACACATTTAACATTCTTAAAGTTTATACAAGAATAGTTAACTGAATAATCACACTAAATGAATTATATAAAAATCAAATTCTTAAAGATTTATGCACTAAATCTGTACTGTTAGCTCACAGAATAATATAGTTTCTACTTAACAACATTCCTTCAATATTACATACACTAATTCTTTAGAGAGAGATGATTATTTCCAAATTTTCTTAGAGATGCATGTCAACCTAAGATGACTCAGAAGCAACTCAGCTTTTGGCCAATGTCACTGGAGATGTTTACATTCAAGAAGCAGACAACAAGGGAAACCAACTAAGCAGTGGCTCTAGGCAACACTGACCAAGCTGGATTACTACTAGGCAAGAAGATGCCTGGAACCAATGTATGAGTGGCTGAGGTTGGAGACGGACACAAAACAGATCATTTACTGAATTTGTTGATGATGAAATTGGAAAGAACAGGGAAGAAAATGTTGAGGTGCATAATAGGTGTGATCACTCTGAAAACATCAACAAAATGGAAAAAGCAAGAATACCAGCAAGAGTGAAGTGCATTACAGAAGTGATAAGATGAAAATTAGATGTTTTGGTCATGCAGTAAGAAGAGATTGAAGATCAGGAAACAATTAAAAGAGTCTGGAGAAA
>NC_087183.1:925000-950000 GCF_035594125.1 Scylla paramamosain
GAGAGAGAGAGAGACTGACTAATTAACTGGGGAGTATGAGCACCAGACTGCTGGGTTCAAATGGCACTATGTCAGGGAAGAGAGGGCAGTGAGGGTAATAATTAATGGGGTTGCTGGTCTGAAGGTTGAAGAGTGATTATTATGGTGAGATTGTTATATTAAGTGGAGGATACTAATTTGTTTTAAGTATGATATGAGGTGGTCCATACAGAAGGTTTGTGGCTCTAAGAATATCGTGTAGACACGGGAGGCAGGAAAGAGAAACGAGATGAGAGAAGGCAGCAGCACGAGCAGCTGTATGTCTCAAGCAGGAGAGGAGGATGTGGGAAACAGAGAGGATTATGTCACAAGTTGGGCATAAGGGGGATGGGAAGCTATTCATAAGGTGGGAGTGCATGAGGTTGGTGTGTCCAATATGTAACTGAGCCAGTGCTGTTTCCAGGTGCCTATTTTGGAGAGAGAGAGAGAGAGAGAGAGAGAGAGAGAGAGAGAGAGAGAGAGAGAGAGAGAGAGAGAGAGAGAGAGAGAGAGAGAGAGAGAGAGAGAGAGAGAGAGAGAGAGAGAGAGAGAGAGAGAGAGAGAGAGAGAAAGGAAGGAGGGAACATTTATCATTTTGAGGTGGGTATTTATTTACAATGGTATTTTGCATTAAATTTTAAGGTCATTGCTCTTGTATCTGACGTATAGGACAACCCACTTTTTTTTTGCCTTTTTAGGATGATTCAAGTGTCATCTTATACACCAAAATATGTGGTATTTCATTTTTTTTTTACATTCTTTTCTATAATTTATGTTATTTTCATTCAATGATAAGTTTAGTGCACAACATAAACCCATAAAAAAAGGGGGGATTTTCTACCTGAAATGGATGAATTTTTTTACATTAATTCGAATGGGATAAATTGCTTCTCAACTCAAACACTCTAAAAGAACCAATCAAGCTTGAATCATGAGGTACCACTGTAATTATATCAACAGGAAAATGTTAATTATTACCAGAACCTTCACAAAATCAACCTTTCTTTGCTGATTTGGTGGTTTGGAACTTAGGTTTCTAACAATCACCTGACATAAGACATAAAATAGAAATTATTTAGTAGAAAAAAGCTTTTAATTCTTGTCCTTTATATTATCATAATTACTTTGACAGCTGCAGGGTAATTACCTTTAAGATTTTTCTTTTCTTTTTTTTTTTTTTTATGTAGGAGGGGCACCAAAAAAGGCAACAAAACTGTAATAAAAAAAAAAGGCCCACAGAGGTGCCAGTCCCCAAATGGTGTCAAAATTGGTAGTCAAAAATTACAGGATAAGTGTCTTGAAAACTCCCTTTTGAAAGAGTTTAAGTCATAGGAAGGTGGAAATACAGAAGTAGGCAAGGAGTTCAAGACTTTACCAGAGAAAGGGATAAATAATTGAGGACACAGAAAAGGGGTTACTGTCAGGTGTCTGAGGCAACTGACAGTAATGCCTTTTCTGTCCCCTTCAATTTTTTCTATCGTCATTTTCAATCCAAAGCTGGATGTTGTGTCTATGTGCGCAATGACTTAACCTGCTCTCATGCCCAAGCTCTTGAATTTTCTGAGTTTTTCCACCATCTGGCTATGACTACAGAGTCACTCTCAAACTAAATTTATCTGTGCTGTATACCTCTCACTTAATTCCTCTGACTATAAGAAATTCTTTGAATACATAACTTCCAAAGTGGAGCACATTCTGACTCTCTTCCCTTTTGCGAAGATCTCCATTATTGGAGGCTTCAATGTTCACCACTAGCTTTGGCTTTTCTCTCCTTTCACTGACCATCCTGGTGAACTAGCCTTCAACTTTGCTATCCTTCATGACCTAGAGCAACTGGTGCAACACCCAACTTGTATTCCTGATCGTCTTGGAAATACAGTAAAATCCCTCTTATCCGGCATCAACAGGACCGCCGACATGCCGGATACTTGAATATTACCAGATACTTGAATAGAAGTGAAATTATGTTCACAATCACCACCCTACACTCACGCATCTTACCATAACAAAGATCAGCTGTAATAGAAGTGAAATTATGTCCACAATCACCATCCTACACTCACACATCTTACCATAACAAAGATCAGCTGATCTTAATCAGCAGCTGATCTGATCAGCTGCTTAAGTGTAAGCACAACACGCTTCCTCTTTCTACAACTTTGGGCATGATGAAGGCATCAGGCGATAAACAGTGCACACGCGGGACTGAGTCACTGAGTAAACACAGTGCAGTGGGCCGTGGCTGGCGCGAAGCAGTGCGCTCTGGCGAGGGAACAAAGTATGCCTCGCGCAGGAATTTTAATCAATTTTATGAGTACACATTGATTTTTTATTGATTTTAAGGCTTGGGGAAAAATGTGCCGGATACTTGAATGCCGGATGAGAGGGATTTTACTGTATCATCTTGCAGTCACAGTTAACCTGCCCCAAGGTAGAGTGCTTGTGCTTGGTGATAGTCAGGTTGGGCACTTAGATAGTGCGTTTTGTGTCAGAGACAGGAAGCGTAGGTCAAGGGTGTGTTTGCTGGGAGCGTGGGATAGGGAAGGTTGCTGATAGGCTAGACACTTGGAAAATTATTGGACCAAGCCCATTGTTTTTCTCAATGTGGGAGGGAATGACCTTGGTAAGGTCAGGAGTGAGGAGCTGTTTGGGAAGTTTTGACAGGTTCTGGAGAGGACTAGGGACAAGGGAGGGATTCCTGTGGTATGTGGAGTCTTGCCGAGGAGGGCGTTAGTGGTGACTGGCTGTCCAGGGCTATTACAGTGAATTGCAGGCTCATGAATCATTGTAAGTAATGGATAGACATTCATCAACAATTGGGACCTCTTCTAGAGTAGGGATGCCTTGTAAATCCGGGATGGAGTGCATTTATCATGCCAGGGTGCCTGGGTTTAGGCCACAATACTCGAGTGGGAGGTAACTGGACTCCAGCGCTTTTTTCATCAGTCAGTAGGGAAGAAGAGGTTATGAGGTCAAAATGAAAGACAAATTAGTTAAATCTAGAAAGGTAACTAGCTCAGAGAAGGTAATAAATAGCTTAAGTGTTTACTATAAAAATTGTAGAAGTATTTTGAATAAAATAGACTTGGCGTGTGTAGAGAAACTTGATATCATTGCTTTAACAGAAACTTGATTAGATATGTCAGAGAAAGTATTTAATCCAGAGGTTAAGATAGATGGTTATACACTGTTCCATAAAGACAGGGAAAACAGGAGAGGAGGAGGCATCGCATTATACATTAGGGACACATTACAGTGTTGTACTAATAGTAGAATTAAAAAAGATAGCAAAACATAGTCGATATGGGTAGATATTAAGGAAGGACCACAGTCAGTAGAACTGGGAGTAGTATACACCCCACCAAACAGTACAAAGGAAATTAACATCTCACTGTGGCAGGAAATAGAGCAGAAAGGTACAGTGGACCCTTGAATAATGAACATAATTGGTTATACTGAGGGGTTCGTTAAAGGAAAAGTTCGTTTTGCAATCTTAAGAACTTATTTATCTTTTTATTTATCTTTGTCCTTGATGATGGTGCCAATGGTGCTCTTATTACGATCGTAAAGGCAACACAACTGGGTGATGGTTGCTCCTTCCTCATACTTCTTGATGATTTCCTTTTTCATAGCGACTGTAATAGGCTGTCTTGTCTTCTCCAACTTCTTTGTGCTGTCCATGTTGCTGAATGCTGTCTTGCTCACAAAATGCTGCTAAACAAAGCTAAACAAGGAGCAAACACTAAGAGCAGCCTCTTGCTTATGCTTATGGTGCAAGGAACTGGAGCAGTGTTGCCAGGTCACTTTATACCAGTGGTGCCAGGTCTTGTTATGCTATTTTCACTAGTTCGTTATTGAGCTTTTAGTTTGTTTTGTAGGTTGCAATATTTCAACTATTTCAGTTTGTTACTGAGATTGTTCACAGTTCAAACCGTTCGTTAGTCAAGGGTCCACTGTACAGTCAGGTATGTGAGGAAGATTTTAATTTTAGGAATATCGACTGGAGCCTGATGGTGGGTAATGGAAGCAGAGGAATTTCTTAAGGTAATTCAGGGTAATTTTTTTAAACAGGTAGTTGTAGAACCCACAAGGGGGAATAATATTCAAGATTTAATTCTTACTAACAGGGAGGAAGCAGTCATGCAGATAGAGATTGGAGGACAGCTAGGTAACAGTGACCATTGGAAAATTAGGTACAAATTAAAATGGGAGGAAACTTTTAGAAGCAAAAACACTAGTAAAATACCTGACTTTAAGAGAGCAGATTTTGAGGAATTAAAAAGGTACCTCCAAGGAGTTGACTGGCAATGGATACAGGGTGATGTTAGGTCCGGGACGAACTTGAGAGAGATAAGGCAGGATGAGAGAGGTGAGGTGTGAGTGTGTAGGACAAGAGGAGGGAAGATGTGTCCAGAAGGGACTGAGAAGGATGAGAGATATGTGTGGGTATGTTGCAGGGTCAGGTCATGCTGAGATGGGAGAGGTGAGGTCGAGGCGAGTAGATGAGGGAGTGGAGAGGAGAGGATGGAAGAAGTCGAGATGAGGGGATTAGGTGAAGTAAATGTAGATGAGTTGTATAAATATTTTGTAAATTGCATACAGGACAGTTAGCAAACATCCCGTACAGAGCAATAAGATCACAGAAAAATTACCCTAAATGGATGATTGTTAGGTTAAAACACTATATAAGGCAGAAGAAAAGTATATATGAGATTAGAAGGCAGGGGAAAAGGTTTTAAGGCCACATTATAATGAAATAGTTAAAACAGTCAGGAGATTAACAAAGAAAACTAAAAGCAATTATGAATTAAAGGTAGCCAGCCAGGCGAAGACGTATCCCAAGGGATTTTATCAGGTATGTAGGACGAAGAATAAGGAAACTATAGGTTCATTAAAGGCAGCAGATGGGGAGCTGGTTAGTTCTGGGGAGGAGATTAGTAAAATTCTGAATGAGTTGTTTAACTGTCTTGACCCAGGAAAACATGCAAGATATGCCAAATAGTGAACAGATGTTTAGAGTAGATGAGAATGAGAAGCTGACAGACATTACCATAACTAAGGAGATAGTGGAACAGGAGATAGGCTAAAAAAGTTCAAGACACCAGGACCAGATGAAATATATCCCAGACTACTTAAGGAATGCAAAGAGATTATTAGTGAGCCATTAGTTTCTGTCTTTAGGAAGTCACTTGGGTCAGGTGAGGTGCCGGTAATATGGAGGCAGGCTAAAGTAATACCCATCTTTAAGAAAGGAGATAAAACTTTAGCATCTAATTATAGACCTGTCAGCTTAACTTCTGTTGTAGGTAAAATAATGGAATCAGTAATAGCAAAGAGCATTAGGGAGCATTTACACAAACATAGCTTGATAAATCAGTCATAGCATGGGAAGTCTTGCTTGACAAACTTGTTAAGTTTTTACAGTAAAGTGTACGAGGCAGTAGATAATGGTGATAGTTATGACATCTTATGTCTGGACTTTAGTAAAGTGTTTGACAAGGTACCCCATCAGAGGCTCTTGAGAAAGGTTAAGGCACATGGGATAGATGGGAAGGTGTTAGGCTGGATAAAGTCATGGCTTAGTGACAGGCGACAGAGAGTTGTAATAAACGGCTCTAAATCCAAGTGGGGTCATGTAATTAGTGGGGTGCCATGGGGATCAGTATTAGGGACATTGTTGTTTTTAATATATATCAGTGACTTGGATAGTGGAGTTAGTAGTGATGTTAGTAAATTTGCAGATGATGACACAAAGATAGGTAGATTAATTAGGTGAGAATTAGGATTAATTGGAATTAGGTCAGAATCTGCCTTGCAGGCAGATTTAGATAGGATGAATGAATGGACAGACAGATGGCAAATGTAGTTTAGTATCAACAAGTACAAAGTACTTAGCGTAAGTAGAGGAAACCCACACAGTTGGTACACAATAAAATATAAAACTCTGGTAGGTTCAGGGTATGAAAAAGATTTAGGAGTTATAGTTAGCTCTGAGTTCCGTCTAGGAAAGCAATGCATAGAGGCCAGAAGCAGGGCAAATAGGGTATTAGGATTAATTTTTAGGAGTGTTAAAAGTAGAAGGCCCAAAATAATATTAAAATTATATGTGGCGCTGGTCAGACCTCATCTAGACTACAAAGTACAGTTCTGGTTGCCAAATTACAGGAAGGATATAGATCTATTAGAATCAGTACAAAAGAGAATAACTAAAAGGATACAGAGGATGAGGAGTATTCTTATGAGGTGAGTTTGAAGCTGTTAAATTTACATTCTTTAGAGAGACGTAGGTTAAGAGGGGACCTGATAGAAGTCTCAAGTGGTATAAAGGTTATAACAAGGGGGATATAAGCAAAATTCTTAGGATCAGCAACCAGGACAGAACAAGAAATAACAGGTTCAAACTTGAAAAATTTAGGTTTAAGAAAGAGATAGGAAGAAACTGATTCTCAAATAGAGTGGTAGATGAATGGAAGAAATTGATTCTCAAATAGAGTGGTAGATGAATGGAACAGACTCGGTAATCATGTTGTTAGTGCTAAGACATTAAGGAGCTTTAAGAGAAGATTAGATGGGTTTATGGATGGGGATGATAGGTGGAAATAGGTAGGTATATTTCACACAGGGACTGCCACGTGTAAGCCTGGTGGCTTCTTGCAGCTTCCCTTATTTCTTATGTTCATATGCTCTTATATGCCCAACATTCTTGACCTTTTCTTAACCTCTAATCCTTCTGCTTATGTTGTTACCCTATCTTCTCTTGTAACGCTCCTTTTTATTATTTCTGTTTCTTTGAGTCTCCCCAATAATTGTTTTCTTTTGTAGTTTGCGGTGAAGAGGAGAATAATAGCGGTAATTAAAGGTTTAGTGATTATATGAAAAAGTATATTTATAAGGCGTGTATTCGTGGGAGTGATTTAAAACTCTTGAAACATTTATTATAAATAGTCTTACTTATTTCAACTGTGGTTTTCTCTAATCAGTGGTAATACGAATAATAGGATTAAATCATGTTGCGTCAGCCTACCAGTAACTCATAAGGTGTCATTCCCTAGCTTATAAAATATGTTAGTAATTTAGAATTCAATTATTAACTTCAACTAATGTCCAGCTTATATGCTCACCTTGCTAGCCAATTATTCCTGCATTTTTATTTAAACTCACGGTTCAGTAAAATTATTTGTGAAAGAAGAGAGAGAGAACTAGCTAAGGTTCCAATAACTTCAGAGGCCTGGGGGTGTTGAGGGGGAGAGCACAGAATGGCGTCTCCCTTCCCTCTGGCAACAGGTGGGTCTCGTAGCTCTGAAATGTTTAATTTTTCTTTTATTTAGAAGTGAATATTACTGTGTTCATGTTTATTATTCATGTCTCTAGTGAAGATATAGTGACTGTATGTGTTGACAGAATGGCGTCTCCCTTCCCTCTGGCAACAGATAAAATAGCCGGTGTTGGTCCCACGTGGAGACAGGCCACAGAGTCTTGGGAAAGTGTTAGCCATGTAATGTTTCTTTAGTCAAATATAGTCTACTGTGAATGTGTTGTGGGCAATATTGTTGCCGTAGAGAAGTGATGGATGAAGGCTGTGACGCTATTTAGGGATATAACGGTGCCCAGAATCAATGGTACTCTTGAGGAGTTATAAAAGTAATTATTTTCTTGTGTATTCGTAGTGTTAAGTAACGGAGTATAAGTGTATATGCCATACCAGAATTTCAAGTGCCTTTTCTTTTTTTTTTTTTCTAGATTAACCACTCGATAAAGTGTCATAGTGGGTCAGTCAACCCAAAGAATCCCATCAGTATTATTCATTTAATTATTTTTGCTATTTTTATATTTTTCGTTCCTCCAAATAAAGCCACACTGTAGGTACTGTGTGATCATTAACCTCTCCCTACCCTCTGGCCATGACGATGAAGGCGAGAACCATTACCAATCAAAAATGTTTTCTTTTTTTCTATTGTGTGTGCGTGCTTCACCTCTTCTCTCTTCCTCTTCTTTTTTTTTCTTCTTCACCGTGAAGATCTTTGCCTCGTCTCATTAGAGCTCTGATCGGACCGGTGAGGAGGAGGGAGGAGGGGGGAACCGGAGGAGGGGGGGTGGCGTTACACTCTGTTGGGCTCCTCCGATCACAGCCTCATATCTGTATCTTATCCTATCACTTCAATCCCTCCTCAGGATCTCACAGAGTGGAGGTGCCTCGGGCATTTTGTCTCTGCTAGTTGGGTGGGATCTGAGGAGGTATTATGCTCATTTTCCTTGGGATGACTACTGCTTCTGTGTCTGAGACCCATCTCTGTGAGTTGAGCACAAAACAGAGGTGACAGTGTCTGGCATGGAGGTGTACACGTGGTGATAATTGCAACAATAAAACCATGACAACTATGATTAAGCGTGGTTGGTTTTTGAGACATTGGATGGTTTAGTTGAAGGTATCATATGGTTTGGGCATGTACATACATTAGTTGATCTTGGAGGGAAAGGATTGGCTCAGCTTCACTTGTCGAATGCTCCTCATTACTGCCAGGTATGTATTGGTGGGTGTCTTGACAGTGTGGGCTTTCATCATGTATTAAGAGTTACTTGTAGAAGGATATATACTCATGTATTACAATTTTTGGGTTGTACTCTTTACAGATTCCTGCTAAATTTTGTGTTAATTAAAGCCAATCATTTGGTCAGATGTGTTTTACTACTAACATCATTTTAATCAACATAAGATAAGGCAATCAATGCCTGGAACTTCTACCTAATGGAGAGTCTGCTAAGACCAGAGAGGTTGTATGCAAACCCAAGATCACTGACAGCAGCACAGGAATGAAAACACTGGATACAAACTTTCAAGACTCATAGCAGTTCTACCTCAAGATAAAGTGAACAAGCTTGGACTCTTTACCAATTTTATGTCACTCAGAGTGTACGAAAGTATATCTGAGGGTGCAACTTATGATGATGCCTTAAGTACACTATAGGCTTTGTGTGTGAAACTAACGAATGAAGTATTTGTGCATCACTCACTGGCCACTCATCGCCAACAGCTGGCCGAGACTCTAAATGAGTACTTCCAGGTCCTTAAGATCATGAGTAAAGAGTGTAATTTTAAGGCTGTCACTGCGATTCAGCACTGTGAAGAGTATATCAGACTCCTTTATTAGTGGCCTGCAGTTGCCACTGATAAGGCAATGCCTATTGAAAAACAGTACTCTTGATCTGACTACTTTGTCTAACCACGCACGAGCTCTCGACTCTGTATAGAGGAACTTAGAGTTTTACGGTGATGTTCCTTTGTTTTGTGTGATCAGTGCTGCTGTGGATAATACTATGTAACACCATTTTTGTCTTTGACAAGCAGGTGTTATTTTCCAACTCTTTTCATTGCAAAACAATAGAAAATGTTCATTATTCCTGTCAAACTTTGCTTTTTAGAATTATTTTTTGCCCCAAATATCTAAATTTTACCATTTTTCCACATGCTGTCACAGAGAACTTCTTTGCTCTTGTCTTGAATTGACCACATATGTAGCAAAATGCATTTGGAGGATGATTGCCGCCTCTTAATGCCATTTCATCTCTTGTGATGTGTTCTCAGGCAGCCAAAGCAGAACTGATTGGTGGTCTGCAAACCCCTACTTCTATATTGTCAAGCAGTACTCTAGAATATCCTTAGTCTTTCTAAAATGTGTTCCAGAATGTTCTCAATCTTTCTAGAATATTCTTGAACCTACTTTAGAATATTCTGAATCATTCTAGAAAATTCTTGTAGATTCTAGAAAATTCTTGATACTTCTACATATTTCTACTGTATTCTAGAAAGTTTTAGAATATTCTGGAAATGTTTACATTGAATAGAATGTTCTAAAATGTTCTAGAAACTTCTAAAAGTGTCTAGCAGAACATTCTGGAAGATTTGAGAAAATTTCTGAAATGTATGCAAATTCTTCTTAATATGAGAAATCTTTTGCTAGAGCTGGTCAATTCAAGAATGATCTTATAAAAATTTAAAATCTTTGGAACACTTTATATTCTTTCTTTCACTGTTTTAACTTATTTACTACATTTCAAAAGCAATCAGATAAGCAACTGAGATTTTGCAAAGATCTTTACCTGACGTGAAAACCAATAGTAACCCATACTATAATAAAATAAGCAAAAAGTGTAAATTAATTGTTCTAACCACAAAAGCAAAGTTTTAGGATCAAAATAACTTTTTTATATTTTGTTTAGATGGAAATAACTGGAAAATTATGGTTTAGAGCCAAGGACAAGATAAATGTGAAATTTTGTTACATAGTGTAATAACACTAATGGAGAGCCACAATCTATTACAGTAATGGCTGCTATAAATTCAAAATATTTCTTTTGTGGTCTTTGACGCCACCCATGTTTGAAGTGTCCTGTTTGTGAATTGTTGTGCCATAAGTGCCAGAAAAAGGGTCGCGTAGCTAAAGTGTATTGGAGCGCTCATGCTACTGGGGCTTTAGCTTCTATTGATTGTATGACATTGGTGACTGTAACATCAGCTGCTGCTACTCCTAATATATTGTCAAAAGTGGTGGCTAAAATTTTGACTGAAACAGATGGACTTATTGACAGTGGAAGCTCAGAGAGTTTTGTATATCAACATAGTTAAACTCCACTCATTAAAAGTGCAACAGTCTAAGCATGATGTAACCATGGCTTCTACTTCATTTTTGATTGAAACATCTGGTTTTTGCAGTGTGGACACAAAAGTGAATGGCCAGACCTATATGAAAATGTGTGTCTGGCTGTTCTTCCACAACTCTGTTCTGATGTAATTCTAGGCCAAGACTTTCAGAAGCTGCACAATAGTGTTACTTTGACTTACAGTGGAAACTTGCCCATACTCGTAATCTGTGGACTTAGAGAGCTGAATGTAGATCCTCCAGAACTATTTACTAACCTAAAGGCTGTCATCTTATTGTCTCTAAATCACAACACTACTGCACTGTATCTTCACAGAAAAGGAAGTGGAAAGCCTGTTAAAGGAAAGAATTATTGAGCACAGCAACTCTCCATAGCATGCACAAGTGATTGTGGTCAAAAATGAGTCCCATAAGAGATGCTTGGCCATAGATTACAGTGAAACAATCAGTAAGTTCACACTCCTTGATGGCTACCCACTGCCTTGGATAGATGAAACTGTGAACAAGATTGCACAGGATCGTGTCTTCAGTACGACTGACCTATGCAGTGCTTATCATCAGGTAGCCATCAGAGAACAGGACAAGCCATGCACTGACTTTGAGGCATGTGGTAAACTGTATCAGTTTACTAGAGTTTTGTTTGGAGTTACAAATGGAGTGACTTGTTTCCAGAGAATTATGAATTCACTAATTAAAGAAGAAGGACTTGTTGGTACCTATGCCTACTTGGACAACATCACCATATGTGAAATGATGCAAGAGGAACATGATGCTAACCTTGGGAAATTCCTCAAGGCTGTCAAAAGAAAGAATATGATCTACAATGAAGAAAAGTGCCATTTTTTCAACTCGTAAGTTCCACATTCTGGGCTAAATGGTGGAGAAGGGAGTGATTTGTCCTGATCCCAAATGCCTCAAGCCTCTTCATGACTTAACAGTGCTGTGTGATAGAAAGTCACTACACTGTGCTCTTGACCCATTTGCATATTATTCATAGTGAATATATGATTATTCACACAAGATTTGTCCACTTATTGCCACTAATACCTTCCCTGTGATGGAGGAGGCAGAAGCAGAGATTCAGCAACTGAAGAGTGATATAGAATCATCAGTGGTTTAGGCAATCAAAAAATCTGAGCCATTTCAGATGGAGATGTATGCTTCAGACACCGCTATTGCAGCTGTTCTCACCCAAGCTGGTTATCCCATTGCCATCTATTCTTGAACTCTGCAAGGACCTGAGAGACACCATGCTGCTGTAGAGGAGGCCTTGGCTATTATTGAAAGTGCCACTGGGGGCATTACTTGATCAGTAAGCACTTCTCTACTAAAACTGACCAATGTTTGATAAACAGTATAAGAACAAAATAAAAAAATGATAAAATTTTAAGGTGGAGGATGGAAATCTCTTGCTATGATTTTGATATATTGTACAGACCAGGCCGAGATAACATTGCTCCAGATATACTCTCCAGGAGTTACTGTGCCATGGCATGCCCTGATCAGCAGCCACTGTCTGCCATTCATGATGACTTGTGCCACCTTGATGTTACTCATTTGCTTCACTTTGTCAGGTCAAAGAATCTACCTTATTCTGTGGAAGATATCTGTAGAGTTGTTACCTCATGCAGGACATGTGCAGAGTGCAAACCTAACTTCTATCAACCTACAAGAATTCCTCTTATAAAAAAGCTACCCATCTATTCAAACAGCATTACATAGATTTTAAAGGACCCCTTCCAAGTACAGACAAGAATCAGTATTTCTTAATTATTATAGATGAATACTCTAGGTTCCCATTTGTATTCCCATGTTCTAATATGTTTACATTAACAGTTATCAATTGCCTTTCTCAAGTCTTCTCCATTTTTAGCATGCCATCTTATATTCATTCAGATAGGGGAGCATCATTCATGAGCAGAGAACTAAAAGATTTTCTCAAGTAAAGGTGTCGCTTGCAGCAGAACTATGAGCTATAATCCTCAAGGCAACAGGCAAGCAGTGAGGTTTAACAGGAGCATTTGGAAGACCATTACAACTGCTTTGGTATCCTGTGGCCTGCTGATCTAGTGGTGGCAAGTTGTCCTTCCTGACGCCCTTCATTTAATTAATTCTTTGCTCTGCATGGCAACCAATGAGACCCCACATGAATGGCTCTTCGGGTACACTCGTCGGTCTTCCACTGGGACCTCTATTCCATCTTGGCTGTCCAGTCCTGGCATTGTCTTACTTATGCATCACGTATGGCCCAGTAAGACTGATCTGCTGGTAGATGAGGTTAAGCTCCTACAGGCAAATCCCCATTATGCTCCCATAAGGTACTCTGATGACAAGGAAGACATGGTAGCTACCAAACACTTAGTTCCTGCCAGTAGTGAACCTCATGTACAGCCAAATCCTGAAATGAGCAACTGGCCTACTCATTCTGTTGATTCTACAAATATGACTCTTCAGTATAGTTCTGTTCCTGAGGACACTTCAACTACTCCTCATCAACACAAATGCAGTGAGGATACTTCAGTACTAAGGCACTCAGGCAATATGAGACATCCTCCTACTTGCTTCGAGGTATCTTGGATATAATTTTGTAGAAGGTGGAGAAAGTGGTGATAATTGTAACAATAAAACCATGACAACTATGATTAAATGTGGTTGGTTGTTGAGGCACTGGATGGTTTAATAGAAGGTATCGTATGGTTTGGGCGTGTACATTCGTTAAGTGATCTGGGAGGGAAATGAGAGGCTCAGCTTCTCTCATTGACAGCTCCTCATTACTGCCAGGTGTGTATTAGCAGATGTCTTGACAGTGTGGGTTTTCTTCATGTATTAAGAGTTACTAGTGGAAGGATAATACTTGTGTATTACAATTTTGGGTTGTACTCTTTACAAACTCCTGTTACATTTTGTGTTGATTAATGCCAATCATTTGGTCAGATGTGTTTTACTACTCACATCATTACATTCCTCATTATCTCTCTCAACCTAAACCTTCCAAACCTTGGTTTAACATGGCCTGTTCTCATGGAACAAGCACTGAATCATACAAAAGTTTTTCGCAATGGTTTGAACGAAGAGTTCAGCTTTAGAAATAGATGAGATGGCAGTGGTGCCATCAGGTTAAACTAAAGGAGGGAAAGATGAAGTGAAGTTATTGGCAATATTTTTGGCTTAGTGCCAAAAATCATGAGGGGAGTTAGATCTTGAAAAATTTTTACACTTTCTATTAATGAATGATTTTTAACTAACTGGAGAATAGATGGCATGATTTTGAGAAGAAATATAAAGCACATGAAATTCAGGTGATGGAAGGGTCAAGTACCTTTTATGGGCCACCTCTCTATCATGTATACCATGAGAACGGTCTGTGTTAAACCAAGGTTTGGAAGGTCTAGGTTGAGAGAGTGAGGAATGTATTCCTCTATGCTAGACACTATCAACTCTGTTTTGCATTCAGCACACAGGGATGGGTCTCTGACATGGAAGCAGTAGTTATTCCAAGGAAATCAACATAATAATTAGCAGAGGCAAAATGCCAGAAGCACCTCTGCTTACGGGGATCCTGTGGAGGGATTGGAGTGATAGGACAAGATACAAATGTGAGATTGTGATCGGAGGAGCCCAAGAGAGAAGATGGGGTGACAGCATAAGCAGAAGTATCAGAGGTTAGGAAAAGGTCTAGAATGTTGGGCATATTTCCAAGACAATCAGGAATACAAGTAGGGTGTTGCACCAATTGCTCTATTTCGTGGAGGATAGCAAAGTTAAAGGCTAGTTCACCAGGATGGTCAGTGAAGGAAGAGGAAAGCCAAAGCTGGTGGTGAACGCTGAAGTCTCCAAGAATGGAGATCTTTGCAAAAGGGAAGAGAGTTAGCATGTGCTCCACTTTGGAAGTTAAGTGGTCAAAGAATTTCTTATAGTCAGAGGAGTTAGGTGTGTGTATGAGAGAGAGAGAGAGAGAGAGAGAGAGAGAGAGAGAGAGAGAGAGAGAGAGAGAGAGAGAGAGAGAGAGAGAGAGAGAGAGAGAGAGAGAGAGAGAGAGAGAGAGAGAGAGAGAGAGAGGTTAACATGTATTCCATCTTCCCTGTGCTTCACACCAGTCTGAAGGACTAAAAGAAGGGAATATTTGAGGCAACATGATATCATTAGGAAATGCATCGCTATATTTAGTATTACAAGTGTCTTTCGTAAACCAAACTGTACTCTGGCATTCTGTAAGGGTTAGATAAAATGCAGTTGGAATGATGAGTGATTTCCCCATTCACACATCTGACTGTGGTGTAGTAAGGACTGAAGGGGTTAAGAAGAGTAAGCAAGATGACATAGTTTGGTTCGGTCTTTTTTATAAACATTCATAGCTGCAAAGGAATAGTGAACACTAGTCTATTCTAAGATCTAGAGTAGCTACAGTTGTCTAAATAAAACATTAAAGTGAATCCTGTATTAATCCCTCACCTTATAACTAAAACCTGTTAATTCTCCCTGTCAGGCAAATGTTTTAAAACTACAAATTTGTTTTTAATTTATTTTTTTTTCAATCAGAACCATTTATAGACATTTTTTAAGGATGAGTATCATCATTTATCTCAAACCAAGTCTAGCAGAAATTGGTTAAATCTTTAGGATCACTGCATGTGAATGCAAGGAGTTACAGGTGGTCTGAGTCCCGAAGCAAAGTGTGCCAGATGTGTGACATGGGAGAGGATGAGACGGTGGAACATGTGGTGCTGGAGTGTGTGAAGTATGCTAGAGACAGGAATGAGATGATGCAAGTGATACTGACTGAGTTAGGGCATGATAGGAATGAAAGAGTGGAGAAGACAGGAAAGGAGTGGGTGGTGTTGTTGCTGGGACTGTATAGAGAGGCGAATGAAAGGATGATTAGAACATAAGAACATAAGAAATAAAGGAAGCTGCAAGAAGCGACCAGGCTTACACGTGGCAGTCCCTGTATGAAATATACCTACCTATTTCCATCTATTATCCCCATCCATAAACTTGCCTAATCTTCTCTTAAAGCTCTCTAGTGTCCTAGCACTAACAACATGATTACTGAGTCCGTTCCACTCATCTACCACTCTATTTGAGAACCATTTTTTCCTATCTCCTTCCTAAACCCAAATTTTTCAAGCTTGAACCTGTTATTTTTTGTTCTACCCTGGTTGCTGATCCTAAGAATTTTGCCTACATCCACCTTGTTATAACTCTTATACCACTTACAGACTTCTATCAGGTCCCCTCTTAACCTACGTCTCTCTAAAGAATGTAAATTTAACAGCTTCAGCCTCGCCTCGTAAGGAATACTCCTCATCCCCTGTATCCTTTTAGTCATTCTCCTCTGTACTGATTCTAATAGACCTATATATTTCCTGTAATGTGGGGACCAGAACTGCACAGCGTAGTCTAGATGAGGTCTGACCAGCACCAAGTATAACTTTGAGGCGGTGAAAGAGTTTCTGGAGAGAATGTGGCGTGCCACATGTATGAACAATTAGGATAGAGGATGCTGTTCGTTTCTTTTTTTTCCCCCCTTCTACAGGAGTTGCTAGTCCAAAGGCCTGGCTCAGGAGTGATCCTGTGCCACCTGTACCATCAAGATCCTTGCTGACCAGACTTGAATCAACAATGAGACACTGGTTTCAGAGCCTGTTAAAGCACACAAACACTTTGAGGTGGTGGTGGTGGTGGGAGAGTGGGAGTACCTTCAGTCCTCTTCCCTCACCCACCAAGACCGAGGAGCAGTGAAGGCGTTTGGGTTTTCCTGTCTTCCATGCCCTCAGCTGTGACTCCTTGATAAGTATGAACTTTCATCATAGTTAATAATAAGAATTTTGCTAGGTGACTACAGGTGGTGAACTTAATCAAATAATCATGTGTTTGTAAGTAATTTTTTGAGAGTAGTTTCTTTTCAACTCTGTAATCTAGGGTAAGAGTACTGTTAATGCTGAGTTATGCAGTGTAGATAATAAATGAATGTTGCTGTATTTGTTGTATTTGAATTTGTCAGTGATTTCCTCAATCCTGGAATTTATTTACTTTGAGATTTTGTTACGATCTGATAGTCCCTGCGCTCGTAACATTCTCATTCATGGTGAGTTGTAACACTGCCTACACAAAGATGGTATTATAAGCTGTCAAGGGTATATGCCTGATTATACTTGTCATTCTATACTCATTCTAAAATTGTCTCATTAATTTACAGCATCTTTAAGTTGGAATTTGTTTGATAGGAATTACTGATATATTGTAGTTGCTAGATAATATTCATACACAAATCTAAAAAAGGGATTAATAAAATCTTGGATGTCACAAATGAGTAGAATTGCATGGAATAAACACCACTCAACATGCCAACACACTCCTATAAGTAACACATCACTAGTACTGCACTTGCTGGCATCTTGTTTACACCACCACCATCACAATCACTCCTGCTCTTCTGAATTCAGTGTATCTCCTTCTCAATGTTGAAGTGATTATCCAGCTTTACTACTGTGCAATGTGTCAACTATTGTACCCTAGGCTTCCAGAAGCAGGAAGGGGATAAAGCTTTAGATTCAGAATCCACATGTTAAATTATAATTCCTTCCCATGATGGATGCAGGGGTCTTTATGCTCACCAAATTGATCCATATTAGCAGTGGTGGAAAATATAGTGTATGTAGTACAATAGGCACTACTGCATTTGAGATGACAACAAATTTATACAGTACCCTCCCGAGTTTCACACCTAGTCCTAACTTCTAACTATGCTGAGTTTTGCGCATTACCATCCCAAGTTTTGCACTGCTTTGACAAGTATAGGTCACATGTTGGCATCACATGTTTACATACAGTAAACACCCCATAAGTTGGAGCTCTCTCTCTCTCTCTCTCTCTCTCTCTCTCTCTCTCTCTCTCTCTCTCTCTCTCTCTCTCTCTCTCTCTCTCTCTGAATGTTAGAACAATCCTAAGAATTGCTAAAATAGAATAAGACTGACTGAGAATGAAAATGAAATTACATATATGACTGAGAATGAGTGAGAAATGATGAAGCAAAGATGACATAAAATGAATGAGTTGGAGAGAGAGAGCAAGGTATAACTCCCTAATCCCTTATCTGACAGATAATGGGGAGGGGAAGTGACAGGGAAAGAGGTCTGAGAAAAGATGAAAGAAAGAAGAGGAAAGGAAAAAAGGGAGGAAGGTACAAGTACCTGATAGGTGAGCAGCAGCTCACACAGGTGTGTCTTGCGAGTTTTAGTTTGTTATTCTGATTACATTTTTATTAAAATTTCAGTGCTTGCACGAATGGCAAGTTCATCTTGCTACTTTTGATTCGTTATTCCGATTAGATATTTATCAAAATACCAGTGCTCGCATGAGTGGTGAGTTTGTTATGCCAGTTTTGGTTCATTATTCTGATTAAATACTTATTAAAAATTTCAGTGCATTATTGCAGCTGTACGTTATAATGACCGTGTATTGTCGTGTACCTTACTGTACAAGTCTTGTACAATGCTTGTGTTTAGATCTTCAAGTTTTGAGTGTTGAGTTATACTCTAAGTGCATAAATCATGTGTGATTATGATCCCTCCTTCCATCTCCTTTACATCAGCCCTCCATCTACTGGCAAAATTTACATACTACAAACTGATATTGCATACTGACACAATGATATTGCATACAGTATTGTACTGGGGAGAGGGGATGGATAGGTCACAATTCCACTATTTGTGAGGGCTCATTATTCCATCTTAGATGTTTTATTCTAATAGAAAGCAATTCTGGCTACCTAAAGGGAGGCAGGCTGTAAGGAATTGATATGAGGAGACATCAAGTCAGTCTTGACACAGGTCCATGGTCCTCAGAACTTCCATCATATAGGGTCACATTACTAAGGCCATTCAAGATTACTATTCAGGGACCACAGTGATCATAGGAGAATCTATTCTCCTAAAGAAAATGCATATTCTTATTTTACTTGTGCTTCAACAGTGGTCATATGTTTAAAAGACTGTGGAAGATTTGAACAGTGAAACCTTTATACAAGCATTCCAGTGATTTAAAATGACCAATTACTGACAATACCACTATCTAAAACTCAGAGGCTTGAGGCCACTGGCAGCAAACCCTTTTCTGTTTCTCTTACTCTCTTTCAATATCATTACAGAGCTGACTGTTGTTTCTATGTATGCAACAATACAATACAGAACTAGCTGTTGTTTCTATGTATGCAACAATACAGTGTAATTGTACCCACACTCTTGTTTTCAGAACTTTCCATCTGGCAAAGACTTCATTGCCAGTCACTAAATTCATCTGTGTTGTGTATCTCTCAACAACACTATGTAGAATGTTTTGACCATTCAATTTGTAAAGTGGAACACATATTCAACCACTTACCACTTCTCCCTTACTGAAATTTCCAATGACTAGAGATTTCAATATTCACCGCCAGCTTTGCCATTGCCTTTCACTAACTAATCTGGTAAACATGGCTTTAGTTTTGCTATTCTATACAACCTAAAGCAATTAGTGCAGAACCTACTCACATTTTTTACTATCTTCCAGATGTGCCAACCAGTGCCAGCTCATGGCTAAAATTAGTGGGGATACTGCTTCAGAAAATTTTTAGCCATTGTTTTAATATGAAAAAGAAAATTTATACAGAAATTTGATAAAATCCTGAACAAAAGTTTTTCTTGCTTAATGTTGTGTAAAATTAAACAAACATATAAGAAGAAAATTTCTAAATACATATACAGTAGAACCTCGGTCACTGAATGTCTCCCTTTCCAAACAATTTGGTTTTTGAGCAAAAATTGTAACTCTTAATTGGTTCGAATACTGTATCATAATTTGGTTTTCAAACAAAGTTACTTGATTTCAAATACTACAAGACATAGCAAAACTTGCCATTTATTACTAATTTATAGTTTCTATAAATATTTCCTTCATTTTTGTATGTTTGGAGGAGCGACACAGAGGGTAAGACAGTAATTCAATCTTCAAAATAAGTTAAATATCATCCCATGGAAGAAGTTGAAGAACCTCAATGTAAACAAACAAGGTTTGCCACTCATGAGTAATCCTGAGTCTCCTGTGGCTCTCTCTATGACCCACAATACCATCACTACTGTACAACTACATTTTCTCAGTAGCTTTTCCCAGCAGCAAGGTGCCTAAGTGTTACGATCACCTTCAGTTTGGCGGTGAGTGGGTTGCTTCTCTCTGTGTCACTCTGTAAGGATTCCCTCATTTGATCAGTGACGAAGAGAATGCCTGCATGGTCTAAACAATATCTTTTAATGAGTTCTGTGTCATCAAGTTCATTCAGTACCTCCTTTATGGATGAAAATTTCTAAGCTGGAGATGTTATGGAGTGTCCATCTTAGCAATGAGATCACTGGCCACTAAGACATGGTGGGTAGGTGCATCAGAACAGATTAACCTGTTTTATATTGATTCCTATGGGAAAAATAGTTTGGGTTTTTAACATTTTTGATTTTGAACAGTTCAAGAACCAAGGTTCCACTGTATAACATTAACTTACGAAAGTCAACACAGGTGTGCACACATAAAAGACTTCTCATCACTCATCTGTCAAATCTATACTAAAACCATTAATGTGTCAATGTACCCAAGGCCACTGTCTGTCTTGAGTTGTCATGTCAGATAATATCAGAGCTTTGCTCTCCCATGCAACTTGATCAAACTAGTTGGATGGCATGCTGATTGAGATTTTTATCCCCTTTTCTGGCACAGACTGTATTCTGACTAGCAATGGATGAGAAAGACAAGAAAGGGATATGATATGACTGGCACTGGATGAGAACAATAAGGAAGTGATATACTATGACCAGCATTGGTTGAGAATGGTAAGAAAGGGATATATTATGACTGGCACTGAATGAGAATGGTAAGGAGAAGAACTAAGTGTTCTTGTGTCACTTCTGCCAATATTCTTCCTCCTCCCAGTTTTTTACTCTAAACATGAGTTTTATTTGTCCAAATATGGAATACTGTTCCCAAATATAGGGAAGTTATCTAATTTTAGTTGACAGGTAATCTTGTGGATGCATCTTGTCATACCAGTACAAGACCATCTTGAACTCAGCAGAAGGCTGCTTGAAGACTGAAGTTCATTTGCTAGGCCCCAGTGTGTAAATTATCCTCTTAACTCTTTGATCTTAAGGTTGAAGGATCAATAATAGCTGGGGTAAATCTAATGGAGTGATATGCATTATATCACATGAAAACTATGAAGTTAGACCAAGAGCAAAAAATGATACATGATGTATATAATAATATTTTGAGTTGAGTCAGTCCACCAGTGAGCCTCCTTATCATCCAACTTAAAGACTGTGCTCCAGTAATTGTTTCATACATAGAACTGAACATTATTAAGTTAATACATAGAACAGGACAGTGGAAAAAAATCCTCTTATGCAACCCAAGCAGAACAATGGACACTAGCTGGCTGTCAACATTTCCTATCTTTTTTTTTTAGGTTTATTATTATTTATTATTTTCTCCTTGAATCCATAATAGTTTTGCAGCTAGGTATTATAAGCTCTAGAGAGATGGTTAAGTCTCAGAATTTAAGATCACTATCCTATTATCATTTAATTTCCACAGAGGATATGAAAACAAGAGTGTATGAGCTTAATCTCAAATCATGCACACTCACCTGTCATCTTAAAGTCCAACATGATATTAATGATCTGGTTGAGTGTAAGGCACTTATTGCCAATCCCCCATGCCAAATACCTGCAACAAAAATACAGCACACACTTAATTTATTGTAAAATAAGTAAATATAGAGAATGGCCTCATTACGAAAGGGCATGGATAAACCAGTGTATACTGTTGGGTCTTTATGTGGAAGTATGTGGCCACAAGTTCCTGGGGTGCAGTAGGGTGGTCCATGAGACTATCCCATTCTATCAAGGGCAAGTAAGGCTAAGAGAGTGAATGATGTGTGTATGAGTGTGTGGTGCTTTGTCTGGGCCAACCTGTATGGATAGATAAACAGATATACTCTTACAAGTATGATCAGTTTGGTTCCTATCTGATACATGCATAAATGTGATGCAACCTTGAGGGCTTCTTTAGGAAGCTCTCTTGCATCTTGTTTGATAAGCAGACTGGATCAGATGCAGGAAAGGAATGGATCAATGTTATGGTGTAACAGGGATAAACCAGTTCTGTTGTCAGGTCCTCATGCACAGAGAACCACATAATGCTTGTATGACTGACTCTCATAAAAGTATGGTCAGTGAAGATCTGTTTTCTCCTCTAAAAAGACTACGAAATGTGGCAGTGCTGGAGGAGAATTTCACTGGTTCCCAAAGTGATGATATTCAGGTGGAGACAAAGGACAATATTGTTCTAGCAGAAAAAAATACTGATTTGCTGTCAGGGATCATATCATTCTTCTTTATTCCATGTATTTAGTTAAAAAAAAATTTCAATAGAAAATGTGAAAATCTTACTAGATCTAACTCCCCCTGTGACTTCTGGCATCAAGCCCCAAAAAAACATCTTCAACATTTCTTCTTTATCTTTCTCTGCTTCACTCTGATGGCACCATTACTATTTCATAAATTGCTAAATCTGAACTCCTCATTCAGACCTTTATTAAAAATTCAACCTTGGATGTTTCAGGGGATGTTCTCTTCCATCCTCTGACTATTCCATGCTTCTGGTTAAGAGTCTTGTTAATGATGTCCTTCATGCCATTGCTGGCCTGATTGGGTGCATCCTGTTGCACTCCACAACTATGCCTCTATGCTTACACCTTGCCTGGTCAAACTATATCAACTTTGTCATCTACCTTTCCTTCCTGCTATAAGTTACCTACATTTAGCCTGTTCCTAAAAAGGATAACCACTCCAATCCTTCAAACTACCATCCTATTGCTTTAATCTCCTGCCTCTTTTGTTTTTAATTTATCCTCAATAGGAAGATTCCTCAATATTTATCACTTTACTACCTCATATCTGATCACCAGTACATGTTGTGCTGTTGTGCTTGCCTGACTGGTTGGGGTGCAACAACAGGAGATGCCAAGACAGGTCATTGGGCTCATGTGAAACTAGACCATATTAATGTTTTAGAACTAAAAGCTATACTATTGGGCCTCAAATCTCTATGCAAGGATTGCAGGGATACACATATCTGCTTTCGATTGGACAACACCACTGCTGTTGCCTGTATAGACCGGGGTGGCAGCATTAAACCTAACCTGAATGCTGTAATAGAAAATATTTTTGATTGGGCTGAGTCAAGAGGGATTACATTGTCAGCAGAGTACATAAAGGGACTCCATAATGTAGAGGCAGACAGAGAATCCCGAGTAAAGAACTTAGATACTGAGTGGATGTTACTACCCAAGGTCTTCAAGTTACTGTGCCAGACCTTTTATACACCAGATATTGACCTTTTTGCCAGTAGAATCAATGCCCAGCTACCCATTTATGTTTCCTGGAAGCCAGATCCTTCACCTACATATGTTAATGCGTTAACACTCAGTTGGGCTGATGGGGAATTATATGCCTTTCCACCTTTCAGGATCATCAGCAAGGTACTGCAGAAGATACAGGAAGAGCAACAGCTATGACAATTCTCCCTCTTTGGCCAACCCAAGTATGGTTCCTGAAAGCCCTCCAACTGCTGGCAGAAACTCCTCTTCTGCTCCCTCGATATTCATTAATCCTGCCTCAATATCCCTCCCTTGTACACCCACAGGCCCAAAGGTTAATTCTAATAGCAACGATCTTATCGGGCATACCTTCCAAAATCAAGGCCTTTCGCCAGAGGTTGCCGGATTTCTGCTTAACTAGTGGAGAAAGAGCACAAAATTATAATATGGGAAACATATCAAAAGATGGATGTCATTTTGTCTCAGCAGGGATATGGATCCATTTTCACCCCCTGTAAATGTTTTGCTGTATTACCTATTCCTAGAATTTAAGAAAGAGAAAGCTCGAGGCTATAGCTCTATGAACATTATCCGGTCAGGCATCTCAACAGCAGACCTTATCAAAGGTCAGCCTGCAGGGAGGCACCTCTTAGTCAGTAGGTTCATGAAAGCAGTCTTCCAGGAGAAACCTTCCTTTGCTCGCCTTCAATCTACTTGGGACCCAGAATTGGTTTTAAATCACCTAAAGAGCCTAGGCCAGAATAAAGACTTGTCACTCATCCAGTTGTTGAGAAAATTAACAATGCTAATGTTACTGATATCTGGCCGACGTGGCCAAGTGTTACACTTAATGGACACCAGGAACATGAGTACCTCAGACTCCAGAATCTCTTTCCGAATAGGAGACCCTCTCAAAACATCTAGGCCAGGTTATCATATGTCTGAACTAGTTTTTGAAGCATATGTACCAGACAGACGAGTATGTGTACACACCACTAGTTTACACTACCTTGACAGAACGAAAGAAAAAAAGGGGGAAAATTACCAGATTCTTTCTAACAACAAAACCATCCATAAAACTGGCATTGAGACACTTTACGACGCTGGACAAGAGATATCATGAAAGCTGCTGGTATAGATCTCACTATCTTTTCTCCTCATTCCACCAGGTCAGCTTCATCCAGTAAAGCAGCCCTGAAGCTACCACTGTCCACTATTTTGTCCACTGTAGGTTGGACCAATGAGTCAACTTTTGCAAAATATTACGAGACCATTAAACAAATTTTGTCGGTTTGCAAAAGCAGTGTTGTCATAAGTTTTTGGGTATGTCGGGTTTAACTACTTTGTCTTGTGTACAAGGTTATGCACTTTTATGAACAAATGTATCAGTTTCTCTGTAGTTGAGTCACTTGATTAAAGAAAATCTTTGGGAATGCCACGTTTTCTTATGCATACATAAGTGTTTCAGGTTATATACCTTTCCATGAATATATATATATATATATATATATATATATATATATATATATATATATATATATATATATATATATATATATACGAGTATATAAAATTTTTCTTGTAGGTTTGAGGAACCACTCTAAAGCTCTCATTGAATCCATTGTGACGCAGTTAAAATATTGTGAAATGAAATTGTAAGATTAAACGAATACTTACCAAGTGTGAAGTTTGATCATAATTTCACGAACATTTTAACTGTGTCACTTAGGGATTAAATGCCCTCCCTTCGCTTCCCTTCATTCAACACTGCTTTCACAGTGTTGAGTGTAGAAATCACTAGATGATTTATGTAGATATATTTATTAATGTTTAATGCTGCCTCCTCAAACCTACTCTCTAAAATGACTAGTATGTGGCAGGTGGCACAGGCATCTCATTTAATCCCTAAGTGACGCAGTTA